>NC_056747.1:543030399-543292899 GCF_019279795.1 Protopterus annectens | reverse complement strand
TGGCCTGTGAGTACAGTAAAATAATAGGGAGACTCATGTCAAACACCACTGATTAATTTTAAGAGTCAAAGTTACCTAATATAGGCATGTTTTACAGTGAGGATTGCAGTGAGCATGAAGGTTTGCAAACAAAATTATAATGAGAGCTGAGTGTGTAACATGGAAGAAAGGAAGCCTGAGCAGGGTTAATGTAAGATATGTTTCTGAAGGAGTCATGAGGGCAGTGAAAGGGGACAGTGGTCATTCTTTGATCACCCATGCTAGGAGCACGTGGCCACATTGTTATGCCTTTCAGTATACAGTCCTTCTGCCATTAGTATGTCACAACCAGCAACAAGGTGTGCAACTGTTTCTAATTATGTTTTACACAACCTACATTTGTCTGTTTCTCCTGCAAGGACTTTGTAAAGTAACATGTATGTAGTCCACTGTCTTGGGCTGCCAATATTAAGCATTCATCTTTTGGTTTGAATTTGCCTCTCCTTAACCATTCCTGAGTTTGATCTTGATCAACATGAGGATGTTCCAGGAGTTTTTTTTATACTTGCAACTATATTTATGCATTTTCCACATTTCTTGCCTTCTCATCTGATCCTTTACCTTATATTCTTTCTTATGTTTTTTGGCACATTCAGTTGCTGCCTGATTTTTATCTACATCTGGTTTGATTTCCATTCCCACTTGACACCAATATATTACATGGTGGTAGATCTAAAATCTTACACTCCCACAGCTCATGGAAGACAGCAGAGAATCTGACTGAAGTAAAAAAAGTCTTGTAGGCCAAACAATGTGCTTGCCATGTTGCACAGTGCATTCTGGGTGGAGCACATGTTTGTGAAATAACACACCTGCATTAGGGCCCAGCATTCCAGCTATTAACCTGTGTTTGCCAGCTGCCTGCGGTAGATTGGAATAAATTATAAATAGAAAAAATCCTGTCCTGTACAAATGACAAACACTAAATGAAAGTGTGCAGACTAGATGGCCATGCAGGAAGCTGGTCCAAAACAGTTGTTAAAAAAATTACATTAATGTGTTGTCACCAGATGAGTAAATGAGAACACTAGCAGAGCAATTATTAATGATTCTGGAGGAACTATAGCATAACCAAACTAAGTGCTATCACAAATACCTTTACCTGAATTTAGTTGCATTTCAAGAAATTGTAAGATAGCTTCAGGATGTTCTTATAGAACAAGTTACATTTTTTGGCATTTAACAGATCTGTGCTAACTTCTGTTAAACATATGTCTAGAACCTTCTCAGATTCTGAACATCATATGGCAGTATTTAACATTCTTCCTTGGATAATAATAGTAAGAAGGCATGACCAGACAGTAGGATAGCAGTGGGATGATTATTCAGTAGGACCATAAATATGATAAATGTGACATTTAGCTAGGATTAATGCTATTTATTTTATGCACATATGAAGAATGCCTGACAAAAGTATGGACCTATATGACATTAAGCAAGAAGGCAAACAAAATGACAGGATAGTTTGTAAGTCTGTTTATTATCCTATATGAATTCTTGAAGAATGAGTTATAGCCAAATCCTACCAGTCGACAGTGGCATATAACTGACCATGTGAAATAACTTTTATGCAGTATTACAGAAATGCCAGCATTAGCCAGCTTGGTAGTATAATGGGAGTGGACCTCTGACTGCAGCCTCAGTCACCCTGATTTGACTAGCAAATCTGGGCATCACAGCAGCCAGACAGGGCTGGTGAATAGGAGTGAGTTATCTCACCTATTCTTGGGGGCAGAGCATATAATTATCACCTAGTTTGGTGGTATAGAAACACAAAACAGCTATAGACTAGCAAGTTAGGCCTGCCAAGCAATGTATAGCACTGCATTTACATTCAATGAGTGTGGTATATACACACACACACACACACACACACACACACACACACACACACACACACACACACACACACACGCGCGCACACGTATGCATACATGCACATGCAGGCATGCCCATGTACATGCAGGCACACACATACGGAGCAGACATGTAAGCATGCATACATGCTGACAGATACACACACCACTGCCAATGTATTTCATGCCCGTGCCAGGTAATGGCTGTGAGCCCTGCTCTCACCTCCCTTTCACAGTATCCCTGGATGATAGAAAAAGGGTGAATAAATGGAAAAATAAAGGAGGGGGTTGAAGGGTCACAAACAGGCAGGGGTACATTCACCAGCTTCCATGTATTTGTTCACCAGGAAATGTTCTACATATGTATTACGATATTTGAATTTATAGCTCTTAGAAAGCAACATTATATACTATAACATGTTCTTAGCCAAAGTAATACCATGTCATAAATGAATCACCAGACCTTGCAGTAAACACGGTGGGGCCACTCTCATTCTTTATAAAAACAACTTTAAACCAACTGTCGTTGCACAAGTAAATGCCTCCTCAGATCATAAACCCAACTACATTCTTCTAAAACATCACTCCCAGAAGATCAGTTACCATCTAATAACACTTGTTTACTTCCCTCCTCCAGCCTCTCTAAACAAATTTAAATCCCTTATTCTTACTATCACTTCAGCTGCCTGAAACTATAAAAATATTGTCATTCTAGGTTATTTAACCTAAACTGCCTAGGTCCCTTGAGAAATGACATTGCTGAATTCCTAGCCAATATCAACCTTATACAGTTAGTCAGTGATGCTACTTGTTCAAGTCTCCAAATCAATAACCACTCCCTCATCATTAACAACCCTACCATCATCTCCAGTATATCTGTTCTTCACCCTCATTCAGCGACCACTGACCAGTAACCTTCCAAATTACCCATCAGTTACCAAAACTGTTCCACAAGCTAGTAACCTTCAGACGTAGATCTACCATCAAAACAGAAAACCTCCAAAAAAAAAAATAAATAAATAAACCCATGGATTCTGGACTGGCCAGAGCACTATGGTCAGTTACAGATGAGATCCTTCTAAACATGGATGAAAGAAATCTTTCAGGACCTCTCTTCATTGACCTTACCAAAGCTTTTGATTTAATTGACCGCTCCCTTTTCATTCACTCCCTCCAAGAAATTGAGGTTAACCCCAACACTGCCATCTGGTTCCAACATTTCTTAAGCTATAGGTATATCAGAGTCAGATTAGGCCATCCCTATTCTTGCCATCACCCCTTACCAGGGGAGTGCTCCAGGGATCCATACTCACCCTTCTTTTATTTTTCAGTCTTTATTAACAAGCTGCCCTCTGACCTCCCCACCCTTGCAGCTGCCCTCTGACCTCCCTAACGTTGCTACTACTCTTTATGCAGATGACACGGTTATTATTCAGTCCAGCCCCTCACATTCAACTCTTTAAACCCAACTTCAGTCTGACCTCCACTCCATTAATTCTTGGCTTAGCAATCATAAGCTACTCCTAAACCTCTGTAAAGCAAAAACTTTGATATTTGGAACCCACAAAATCTGAAAAAAGGCTTCTAAAAATCTCAGCATTGCAGATCTCAGTGGTTGCCCAATAGAAATAATCACATCATTTAAATACTTAGGTTTTTAGTTAGACCAGTCACTTAATTTCCAAAGCCACATTGAAAATGCCAGGAAAAAAGATCAGTTCTCTTTTATTCTGGTCCTGGAAAATATCTCCCTTTCTCTCCAGACTAGCTAGAGCTGCAATAGGCAAAGGAGTCTTCCCTGCTCAACTTGAGTACTGGCTCCACATTATAGCCAGCTTTTAAAAAAGAAAACTCATCCGCTCTACAGTTCACTGAAAACAAAATCTGCCAATTCATTTCTATGTCCTCCCCTCAAGAACACCACTGGATCGCCCTCTCCAGGACCAAATGGCTACCAGCCCCCTACAGAGATGAGCTACTCCTAGGGTCTCTTCTTTTCAAACTACTTCAACCAGGTGCCTTTTCAACTCTTGCAGCCAAAGTCCATAATAAAATCACACCCTACAAACTCCACAACCTCTTCCTATTAACTCCCTCACTCCAGACATGCCAAACTAAATTGCACTGTACTGACCATTCCTTCCCCATTCGTGCATCCAAATTTTGGCATTCCCTCCCCTTCACCTAAAAGAAGTCCCCTGTTTTGCCACCTTCAAAGCTCAACTCAAAAGACACCTTCATCAAAAATCTGACTTCGTGTTTTTTGACAGAACATGTAAGTTAACTCTCTCCTTACCTGCCTCCCTTCTACTTTGATCCTCTGTTCTCAGCTTCTGCTTCCTTCATATTTACTACTAAACTTAATTCACACTCGATTTTCAACTCTGATAATATTTACATATTGTATCACCTGTCTATGGGATTATCTACCTCCTGTGTTTATCCTACATGCTATGCACCAAATATAGGTGTTCCCAGAAATGTGATTAGTTAAATGTATAACCATAAAACAGCCCTTGAAAGTTCTGCAGACATAAATGATGTACACCCAACTCTTGTAAGTAATGGGCTATAACAATGTGGCTGACATTCCACTTGATGAAGAAATACTTTCAGAGTTTCTAGATCTAAAAATAAGTGAGCTTAGATAAATACTTTTATTTTACTTAGATAAAAGCTTACATTTTACTTAGTAGCGATGCCTCAATTTCTCCAGTCAAACTTCAGATTTCACAGCTGAGATCTTGTTATAGTAAAATGACTCACCAAATTACTTTCTGGACAGCACTTAACATCTTACTCTCAAGATCCAGTAGCAAAAACAATGATTCGACCACTTGCTTGATGACACATGTCAGGGACATGGTCTTTTAGAGACTCAGTGCTATGCTAGGGCTGAAGTAAAATGACTGCAGAAGGAACAGTTGTTCAAAGCAAAGCAGTGGAGCAGCTGCTGCATTCAAGTTTTAAACTGGAGACCTCTTTGAAAAGTACAATAGTTGAGAGGCATGTCTCCATCTTCCTAGCGACATTCTAAAGGAGCATTAATCATGACACGTCAGCAATATGCAGCACTTTCACCACTTCCAGACATATGCCATCCACTCCCACAGCCTTTCTACCACAAAACCGTTTAATTACATCAGTCAGATAATACACAGAGATGGACGCAGGCTCACTGCTTTCTGTTAACACCTCCTCATAGCAGAGAACATCCACCAAGTTCAGGAGCACCTCAAATTTTTCGTACATGTCCCAACAATGTCTACCTTTGAGGTCACTATTTGTTGCATATAAAATGTTTTACCCCCAAACATGGACATGTTGGAGATAAAGGTAGTTTGTACAACCTCTTGGAGGCCTCTGCAAGTGACTCTCCTTGGCTCCCCAAATTCCTTCCACACATTCAGCCCTTAACTTTGATGACTTGTCACATATATGTCTTCCTAGCTTGTCAATCCTTGTCTTATCTGAAAACCTAGTACTGCATGGAAGGCTTTTTTCTTTAATTTAAATGTGTTTTTCTTTCTTTCATTCTTGGTGTTACACCATGAGAAACACCAGCTGCACCTTTGCCACTGCTCCTTCTAGTCACCTCAGCTATTTAGGTATGGAATAGTGCCCATTCAGACTCTACAATCAAATTGCTAGATGGTTGTCCTTCTGAATCAGAGCATACAATGTTAGATATTTATTTGGGTTCAGTGTAATTATTCATGTACAGCAATATGACCATAGTTCACCAGTTTGCACTTTTTAAATGGCACACTGACCACTGGCTGTATCCTGAAAGGCTCTTCTCCTCACTAGTCTGTCTGGTATCTTTCTTGCTGTCCCAGACCAAGGCTCCTCCTAATTGGGAGAGGGAGCCAGTACTGATGACCTCTCTGCTAAAACTGGTCACCGAGGAAGATGAGTTATCCCTTAGTGTGGTCATTCTCAGTGCTTCAGTATGATTCTTTGTTCATTGCAACTATACTTCTTCCCTTCTGTCTGTTGGCTACTAAACATACTACAGCCATCAGTGCTAGGCCCATAGTTGAGGATGAAAGCTATCACCATCCCTTGTTCCTTAGTTAGTGTGGAAGCACTCTTTTATCCACAAAAGTACTACCCAGCCATCTGACAGGTAGAGCATAAAGAGTAGTATGTAAGCCAAACCCTTCACCATGATGGACAACCTGCCAATCAGCTATTTATTCCCATCCCTACAGGACTGGCGTCTCCTGCACACAGACCCTACAGTCAAACCAGATGTGACTGGGACCCAGTCAGGGCTTTATTCCTGTGTGAAAGGAGCTGACACCATCTTGAACTTTACTGTGCTTTGTTTGCTGATGGACAGACATGATTAAGTAGATTGACTATACCTCTCAAGTGTACCACATTATGAGGAATGTCCCTCATTTTGAGTCTCAAAAATCCATGTTACTTGCAGTTCCACTTTGAAATGGTCTGTCACACATTTAGTGTTAAGAAACTTTTAACTGATATTTTTAGTAAATAATACTGAATCATTTTAATTCCTAAAAAGAATACTTGTATAAGTATAAAGTAATACATTTTAATGGTTTACTATAGAATATGCGAATGCACTTCAATCGAAACATGTAATATTCGAAAAATTATGTTGAATTTGAAAGTTCCGAAATGGCAGAATGTCGAAAATGGTATAGACAACGTTGTGTTCGATGTTTTCAACATCTGCCACTTCAGGAACTGCAGCTGCCATAACGCGATGGTGTTGTCATTTCCATGACTACAGTCAGCAATCATAATGACAGTTTAAAAAAACAGAATGTATGTACATATCCCATTGCTTACAAGTGTCATTCCAAGTACATGAACTGCTGTTACTTTACACAACTGCAGAAATACTGAGAACAATTTTTTTTTGTCTGCTAAACACCAACGTGCACTCCCAGTAATTCTTATCACCAAACGGTGGTCAGTCTTCCATGAAAGTAAAATCCCACTGTAACACATTGTGCAAATCATAAGAAACTACGTTTATAAAGGCCACTAGCCATATCAAAAAAGAACAGTGTTGTGCCACCAAATGCAAAAACCCTCTAATAGTCATTTCATTTCTCCGAGCAAGCAATCTATCAAAGTAAGCTTCTTTATCCATAAGTCTCCTCCTCTTAGGAGATGATGGTATGCATGCTAATATTCTACTTTTTATGTCTTCAACCCTGTTCTATTCCAACTAAATAGTATGCAACACATCCAACATATATAATTTAGGTTTCCCAAGCCGGCTACGGAGACGGCGATGCCATCCCTCTACAGCATTCTGGCTTCTGGGATAACCGAGTGTGCATGTATCCCATTGGTTCCAGAATGTAATGTCAAACATTGGGGGTAATCGCTCTGTAGTATTACATCTTATGCTGTATCTACATGCCCAACACAGTTTTCCCTAAAGAATCTACATAAAGGTCTTGCATTTTCAGGCATATCAGCTTCAATCTCACTGAGAGTATCAGGTACGTATTCTGGATTAATGAATGCCAAGGCTGGTATTTGTTTACATAACAATGAAAATGAGCTGTTAGTGCTATAATAGGGTGCCAGATGTAGCTTTTGCATTTGATGCCAAATTATTTGACACAGATGAAACCAGCAACCCTTGGCAACACTGTTGCATAAATGTGACTTAATAGCATTAACCGCTCCCTTTTCAAAATCGCTCAGCACCATCTTAGGGTTAAGCATAAGGTCATACTTTACACATAAACTGACAACACAATTTCAAAAGGAATTATAACACTCCTCTGACTTTGAGGTTAATATACCATACACCACAGGAACTATCTTGCCTACACCAGCATCCTCTAATTTGCAATGAACAGTATATATCTGTTTGCATTCTGTTGTACCAATGGGAAACATCCCATCCACTAAAATAAACTTAGACATACACAGCCATTGCAAGTGACTTTGTGTAGTTATGATAACACAACTACCAGATGAACAAGTTTCACCACTATGCTCAACAATGCATGTTCCGTTTTTTATACTTAAATGCTCTGGGGTTAACTGGGATAAACTGCCAATGTCAGTGAACATAGATTTATGTTTTAGCTGTCTTACTCGATTTACTGACTGCTTCAATGCTGATGTATTAGGCAATGCCTTTACAACCTCAGTGGGAGTCTCCGACAAAATTTCAGATACAACTTTACAAGGATCCTCTATAGAAACTTCAGCCCTCATTTTGATATTGTGCCTGACCTTATATACTTCACTTTTAAGACTGTCAGGAGTGTGGTAATGATCTGTGCTTTTTACTAATCTATAGCATTCGCCTGTCAGATCAGTAATACATCTACCCCTACATTTTCCAGTTAACTTTTTACAGCAGCACCAGTTGTACGATTCTCCACTGTTCTTTCTTGCATATATAGATAACCGTCTACACAAAGCAGTTTTTTCCCCTTTTGACTTAACACTGTATCGTACACATTTCCAAGTACTCCAGGCTGAAATTCAACTTCCTCAGTAACATCACTCTTCTTGCTGAGAGAAGAATTAGAGACAATATTGTAATTTTACATACTATATAATACAGAACCCCTTAGTTTAAAAACGACAATACATACCATGACATTTTGTTTATTTCAGATGCTGCGCTTTCTTTAACTCAACCGATGCACCAGACAAAACCTTCTATCAGACATGTATGCGGCTCTGGAATATCACTGTATTTTGAAACTAATTCAGGCACAACGCAACTTACATGTATATGTATGTCAACACGTTGTAATGCAATTGGTCAACTCACCTTCACAATTAGACATTTAGTAGTCGATCATTGCTAGTTCGATGTTTAGACTTATGCAAACTGTGATTTCGAACATTATGTATTCGATGTACTTATGATCGTACACACCATAGTAAACCCATTTTAACAATCCTGAGGGCTTCCTAGATGAATTTGTTAGTGAGCTGTTGTCAAGCACTCAACATTTTACCCATTTGTTCCACATTATGAGAGGTAGGGTTCCACATTTTGGAAATGGAAGGTTGAGAGCTATGAGAATGACTTGGAAATATTTTTTTATCTATAACTTAAAAAGCATGGCTTAACAGCTGCATTTACACAGATGCTGATGTTCAACTAAGTGAGATGTGCTCAATAGCTGAACTTGTTGAGATTTTGATTTACAACTAAGTGAAAACAGTTAAACATCTGGATTGGCATCAGTTTGAATCTGTAGCTGAACTAAATGCAGTCTGATCTAACCCCTGACCTCAAGTAGTTAGGATATTGGATTAGTATGATTCTGACTCCAAAGCTTGATTGTGATTGTTTCGTGCCAAGCTGCACACTGCATGACTAAAAGTAAGTTTATCACACAAGCATGTAGATCACTTTAGAATAGTCACAGTGCTTACAGATACCATGTTAATGGGGGTAGCAATACTATCGGGGGGATTCATAAAGATTACCACAGCCCTTTCACAATGATTGTGCTGTCTATACACTCAGAAAGGTTGCAGTAAGTGTACACATACCTTTATGAATCCAGCCGTTAATGTATTTTTATCTATTAGCTTAGGATACAGCATTACAGAAAGGATCTGTGTTATCAGAAAATGACTAATGTCTCCAGACTGACTTTTTGTTGATCTTGGTTTAATTTTTATTATTTTTTAGTCTGCATTTAGTCTTTAAAAGAATCACCAGAACCTTTAGAGCTGTCCAACAATAGAATTAGTAAAATGTTGCTATTACTATCTCTGAATAGGAGTTACAAATTCAACCCCAGCTTGTAAGTATAGTCTAGTAGAAATCTTGCTGGGAAACTGACAGTGTACAAAAATGTAAGTGGCTCACATTCCCTAAATCTGCTCACTGCAGCATGACACGTGAAGTGGTTACTGGCTTGTTTCCTTATTAATCATGGCTCTGCAGGAACTTTCAGGCTGTCTCAGATAATAATAACAAAGTGTGCAATAACAAACAAAACTGAAATGTGCAATTATATAATGCTTATGCAAATTTCTGAGACTTAATTAATCACTGAGCCAGAAACAATAACATTTAATGTCTAGAAAAGCCATGAAAGAACAGTAATATTATTATACAAAAACAGCCCTCTGCCATTATACACCAGTGTTGTACATTATTGTTTAGCAGCACAACCCCTGAGGAAGATTAAAACACTCAGCTTTACTCAGTGCTTTGACTAATCCCAAGATTAATTATGTTACACAACAATACACATTCAGTCATGCCGTGCCTTATTGCTTAAGTAATAAATTCCACACAGAAACAGGTACTGCTAGAAAGGACAAAATACAGAACATTGTGTTTTGAAATTTCGGCAATTCTTCAACAAATGCATGGGTTAGTAGGGTTGTATATAGATAAGCCACTGTGTACTGGCACAACACCGATGGCTTCAATAGCTCACAGGGGATTCTTTGCTAACAGTGATGCATTCAGCTGTGCATTTAATAGCACAGTCTCCCAAAACTTTACCATTTGCACAACTATCTGTCCATCTGTTTATCTATTTTTTTACCTGGCTGTGGCTGATCATAAATGACCAATTTCAGACCTGAACGGTTATAAGGATACAAGATACAATACAATGATGCATAAGCAAATCAAACTACAACAATGATAATTTGAACCATGTGCAGAGGCCATACAAAAAAGGAGAAATGCTATTTGCACCTTAAACAAAGTTTGTATCCTAATAATGGCTATTTACATTATGTACAAGGGTTTACATAAGCAGCAAAAAAAAAAAAGTAAAGTTCAGTAAAGAAGCTGTAATATTTGGGTGTGGAGGTTGTTAGGTGAAGTGGCCAGTAGTGAAACTTTTGAACTGGGTTGTAATAGAAGGTATGATTTAAAGGGTGCACTGTCATTCAATTGACAGCACTATTATTGAGTGCTAAATAATCTAAGGCAAGTTAGTGAAACAACTTGCGCTGACAGTGGAGTTTGCTTTTTTGCCACTGTTGTGTGACATCGAAGTAGGTATGTTTAAGATTTGGTATGGGGGTATCTCCCCATGGGTGGCCGCGGTGGACCAGAAGTTAGTGTTCCCACCTGACAGCAACAGGCACTCCAGTTTTATTCTCAGCTGGGGTGCCTTCTGTGTGGAGTCTGCATGTCCTCCCTGCAGTTGCGTGGGTTTCCTCCAGGTGCAACAGTTTCCTTCCACATCCAAAAGACATGCTGTAGGTGGACTGGACACTCTAAGTTGGCCCTAGGTGTAAGTGTGTGCATGTGTGTGCCTTCTGTGGAAGGTTGGGCACCAGGCTGGCAATCTGACACTGTAAAACTACACTGCTAATTGTTCTGTGGACCATTGTTCTGCTGTGGCAACCCCTAAATGGGAAAAGCCAAAAGAAGAAGAAGAAGAAGAAGATGGGGGTATCCCTCCATATGGATTGATGCATGTGGGCTTGCCAGCTGCAAAAAAATCCCCTTGTCAATGAGGTTTTGTAGTTGATCATTCAGCACTCAGTAATAGTGCTGCTGATCAGTCAACATGCATTCAACTTCAACTGGGGACTAAAACCAGTGTTGAAAGTGAGGTCTTTAAGTTGATATGTAGAGATGGCCAAAGTCTGGGTGCTAAAAGGGAGAAGCTATGATTAGTATGTTGTAGGTTTTTTTCTTAGAGTTTGTTGAATAGATCCTGATTGTGAGAGTCCTTTGATGTTATTGGAGGAATTAGTGTTAGTCAGCTTGGCAGCAGGGGGTGACAATGTGTAAGGATGTAGAAGCTTGAAAAGGAATGATCCTGGAAGGGGACTAGTCCTTTGTTTCACTGGAAGCCATTTAGCTTTTTCGTTTGTGTGACAGTGGTGCTCAGATTTTGGGAAGTTAATGATGGAATGACAGATTTTATTAGACATCGATTAGTGGGTACACATAGTCTTGATGCAAGCTGCAGAAGTTATCAGCTATTCATATTCTGGCTGGGAACAGAGGATTTCCTTTCCCATGACTGATCATGTAGGTATTGAGAGGAAGTAGGTCAGTTTACATGTCCAGGAGACTTGTGTCTGAGTTTTGCTCTGCTTTTTTTTTCAGTATGGAATTGAAAAGGCAATGTTAGGTCCAGCCAAATGCCAATATATCTGAATGAGGTTGTAGTTCCATTTGGGATATTGTTTTGGTAATTTATTTGAAGGAAAGAGTGGATGTTTGATCATTTTTGGTGCATTTTAAAAATTGTGGATTTTATTTTATTGGAATTTGGAAGTAGTTTTTAAGATTAAAGCCAGTCAGGAGTAATTTGGATTCTACTTCTGGGAGGTAAAGACTAATGTCAAAGGCCTTTGTCTGACCAAGTTCATAGATGACTGCAAATGGGGAGTTACCATAAAGTCCTCCATGACAGAAGCATCTTACAAGAAAGTCTAACAAATACAAATGACTGGTACTAAAGCCACATACTAAAACTCAATGCCAAGAAATGCATTGTAGTGCGTTTTTGGGAAAACTGCCACCCAGGCTAATTACTCCATCAATAAGATACCTCTAAGAGTTGTCCTGGTAGTCATGGATCTGGGAACATATTTAAACAGTAATTTGACTTTTGAGCAACATGTGGAAAATGTAGTAAGAAAATCATTCAATGACGCCCAACTTATAAGTAAGGGCATGGCATCCAGGTCCAAGTAAGTCATACTGCCATGTTATTCCACCCCTTATCAGACCTATCATTGAGTATAATGCCCCCTTCAGTATGTATTTGACTGGACATATGCAACAGTTGAAATGCCCACAAAGGTTTCTTAACAGGAGAATCCAGGGTATAAACACACATATTGTCCTATACAGATCACCTTAAAGCCCTATCTCTGTATGTTGCCTCTCATTAACCTGTAGGAGACTATCTATGCCTGGCATACAAGGCATCCTCATATCTAGCTCTGATGGACCTTTTTCACATCTACAAAATGAACAGCATCAGAACCACTAGATCCAAGGATTTAAATGCTACTTGTGACATATACAAAACATGTTGATGAGACAGATATGTGTCTTAGAGGTTTCCCACGCTCTGGAATAGGCTCCACATCCAGGTGAAGCAGATTCCATTTCTAACCTTATGTAAGGGTAACCATGATCAATGGATGAGAAATTGGAAATTTCCCCCAGTCTGGCCCTCATGTCTCTGATAGACAGAGGCATACAGTAATTCTCAAAGTAATATACCCCCAATAACCTCTAGAAACTTCCTAACTAACATACCCCCTCTTAATAAATGCCAGTGATACGTAAGGGCACAACTGGGTTGAATTGCACAACTAGGCTTATAAAGGCCCTGGTGGTCATTAGTGTAGTATATAGCTATGAAACTGTAAACCTATAAAAAGTTTATTTTTGAGTTTGTTATGCAATTTTGAGTGGGACTGGCTAGACCTATGTATTATCGTCTCATTGGTGAATATGATGTGAAGGAGGTAAGGTAGGTCAAGTGTTAGTTTTCTGATGATTATGGATGAATATGAACAAGAGTAGAGAAGCAAGTATGGACCCCTGTGGTAAACCTTTCACAAATGGAGCATCTGTGGATAGAGATGGTCTGAGCCTTGCCTTACAAACATCATTTCATCTGCCATAGAGGGAGAGAGCCCTGACACAACCCAGTTAGCTGAGGTTAAGTTAGTAGCCTGCCACTGGTTGGAGTGATTGAGGAATGAAGGGACAGGAGGTGGAGACTGTGGGTGCTATGTATGTATCCATGCACAATTCCAGTGGCTGGGTGGGGCCATGGCTCTACTGTAGGTAATGATTACAAGTGGAGGCTGAGCTTTGATTACATTGCACATTGAGGTCTGGATGCAACTGTAGAGCCTGTTGCATGCCAGTCCCTTCAGTATGTGCAATGAGGAGAAAGGACAAAGTACATAACACTGTTACTCCTGGTAAATGATGGCCCTGCTCCCATTTCACCAGAACCTAATCTCCAAGGAATGAATGAATGAATGAATGAATGAATGAATGAATGAATGAATGAATGAATGAACCAACCATAGGGAGCTCAGAAAGAGGAAATAAATGGATCACTGGGGCAGCTAGGGGAATGCTCTTTTTTCTTAATGCTCTTCAACTGTGTTTGTGGGGTCTATATTATATTGTTGACAGGTGAAAATGTTGACTCTGACTTGTTCGACACCAAAATGTCGAACTATAAAATTAGAGAACGGCCAAATCACCAATTTCTTTCCAACGGAAAGAAATCAGTTGGCCAAACACCAAAGGCACACATTAACAAATATATTTAAGTGGGGGGCTTTGTGTGTGCCACCCACACCCTCTCTAACTAAATGTTCTAACTCTGAGACTGCACTTCAGTTAGGAAAAGGGCAGGTGTAAGAGAACGGCCAACCAATTTCTTTCCGTTGGAAAGAAATCAGTGATTTAGCCATTTGCTAATTTTTTAGTTCAAGATTTTGGTGTCAAACAAGTCAGAGTCGACATTTTCACCTGTCGACAATATAATATCTGTTTGTGAATATGGAGCCAGGGCATTGGCCAAGGGGCCAGTTTTTTCCAGCTCCAACTCTTCCAGTATGGTAAATAAGGAAAAAAACCCGACTAACACTGAAAAACAAAACAAAATAAAAACTGCTTATGCAGAGAGCAAGGCCACTGACTACACACCAACTTACTTTAATGTACTAACTCCACCATTGGACAGCTGTGAATAAAACATAAATGCCAATGAAAAAGGTATACTATGATGCCTGCTTCCTGACTCCTATTCCTTCAAAAGCAGCTAAAAACTACAAACACTGAACAACTAAATTTAGCAAACTGCAGTATCAAAAGTGCCACTTACCTTTACTGCTGCTCAATGTATGTAATCCAATTACTAGGTTCATAGATTCATAGGAGGTTACTAGGCTAGTGGCCTTAGGGCCTTTACAAGCCTAGCCATGTTAATCCCAAGTATCTCCATTTGTTTTGTTTTGGGTAGTTTAAGAAAGAATTTATGAACAGAGCAGGTCTGTGATCAACACCAACTACCCCTGTCCATGAGGGGCACGAATGCCACCCCAGAGGTGAATTTGCAGTCTCCCATCCAATTATCTAGGTTGTGTTTGAATAGGATCAGTGAGGATTTCTATTTTACATAAATTGGGAATCAGTGGCAGTCTCTGGGAGACATATCTGTCTCTCCAGCATGATCTGTTAATGTCACAAGTTACATTGAGATCTCTAGAGTGAGTGACTCTTGAGCTATTTGACTTGTGGATGCACAGCATTTCCATTAAGGGGGGGCTGAAGATTGCCCTATAGGCCAGGAACAAGTCACCTGTCAGCAGCCTATAAGATGCAGAGTAAATGAAAGGGCTTTCAGCCTGTCCGCATAAGTCATGGTTTGGAGTCCTTGTATTTTCTTAGTGAGAAACCTCTCAGGTCTCTCAGCTGCTGCAGGTGTCTGGTGAGATACATGCAAAATGGTGGATTACAGTCTATTAGTGGTCTAATGAGAGTTGAGTACAGTGGAGTTATAACATCCCTTGACCTGGAAGCTATGCCCTTACTTATGAGGTCCACTATGTAGAAGGCTTTCCTTACCACTGTGGCAGCTTGGTGGTCAAAGTTTAGATTGCTAACAATCTGTGTTTCCAAGTCTCACACTACTGAGTTTGAACTCAGGGGGGTGCTGTAAATATTTTAATTTGTAGGGAATTCTGTTTTGCCAAAGGGAATAATACTGCATTTATTTCAGACCATGGCTTTGGCACCAATCATTTGTTTGTGGTATCCCTTCTTGTAATATGTTGACATTGTTGGGGGACTCTGTGATTGCTCCCAGTTTGAAATCATCAGTGAACTTGGTGAGCCAAAGGCTGTGTACTTAGGCCTGGACTTCTGAGAATTAGATGCCAAACAGTAAGAAGCTCAGCACTATCCCCTGTGGTACTAAACTGGTGACGGGTCTACCGGTGGAGGTGGAGTCACCAATTTTGACAGAGTATGTTCTGTCAGTGAGCCAGATGGCTACGCATCTAGTAACATAAGGGTTAATCCTTATCTGGGAGAGTTTCCCAATGATGTCAGAGTGGGGAATTGTGTCAACATCCTTGGCAAGGTTGAGATAGGCTGTGTGCTTCGTCCATGGCTTTGGTGACATTCTCAAAGAAGTCTACCAGGTTTAATAAGCATGATCTACCCTTAACGAAGCCAAACTGGGTTGGGTCCAGCTTTTAGAGGTCACCTATCTCCTTGTTGATAAGGTGTATGATAATTCTTTCCATGGCCTTGTAGATGAGGCTTGTTCAACTGATTGGTCTGTAGTTCCCAGGATCAGTTGATGACCCCCCCCCCTTCTGTAGGTGGATTACAACTGCTGTTCTCCATTCTGCAGGCACATAGCCAGTTCTGAAGCTATGATTAAAGAGAACACCAAGTGGGTCCACTAGTTCTTGTTTTAGATTGTTTAGAAAACAACCTGAGATATTATCTGGTCCCATTCAGGCCATGTTTTTGGCCTTGGTGAGTGCAGAGATGACCTGTTCTCTAGAGATACTAGGTAGAGGACTGATGTCAAGTATGCTTTGGGATATGATTGGTGGGATGGGGGGTGAAGTTTGCACTGAATCTGTCAGCTAGTAGGTTGCCAATATCTTCCTCTGTAGTATGAGTGATCTCATCTACAACTAGTTTGGCACATAGCCGGGCATTCCCTTTTAGACTTCAGACATAGTTAAAGAATGCCTTATGATCATCCTTGGCTAGGGATATGATTTTAGTTTCACAATTTGCTTTAGAAGAATTTACAATGTTTCTGATTTTCATGTTTAGGCTTAGGAGGGAACACTTCCTCTGCAGAGTGATATCCCTCTTGCTTTTGGACAACAGCTTCTTCCTCTTGTTATATAACCTGTTTATACTTGAAGTCCACCATAGTGGCATGTTTTTACAGGAAGACCTGGTTTTGATCCAGTCAGGTACAGCAGAATTTATGCAGTCGCTTAAGTGTTTGTACAGGACATTTACGTACACTTCTGCATAGTGATCATTGGTGTCTGTGATTGTGGGTGGTATGAAGTTTTTTATACCATTGCTTAGTAGGCTGTAGTTAGCTTTGGTGAAGTTTTTTATAATTTTTATTCCTGTGAAGGTGTCATTTCCAGTAGTTACTTCAAATGAGACTGATTTTTGGTCTGATTTAACTAGGGAATCAATGGAATCAACTTACTTGACATCAACAAAAGTACATGTTACCATACAAAACAATATAAAATAGTAATTATTATGGAAAATACTAAGTATATAGGAAGAAGAAAAAGTATGTTAAATTGAATTGCCAATGTAGTTCAATAAGTTGTCAGGAAAAGAATTGTTAGCCCCAATCACAAAGGATAAAAACTGATTATAAAAACTGGTACATGTGGTGCAGTATCTGTTATATCTGAAATAAAGTGTTGTACATTTATTACTAAGAAATGCTTCCACAATACTATTGTGAAACTTAAAACATATAAATATGATAACTTGTCCATGTTGCAGGAAAAGTAAGAATTTTAGCAATCCATAAAAAAACCCTAACACCTCAGTCCCTCTTTCCAAAAACACCTTCAAGGGATTTACAGTCCACTTCAGGAAGGCAAGATTATATAACAGCTCAATTAGAAATAACTAATAAACAAAAAACATTAAGAGATAAATGATACCAATAAGCATTAAATACAAATAAAACAAAAATGCACTAATAACAGTAAGGTATCTAGTTAGCAAAGAACAAATTTCCAGTCAGTATCAATGTTTAAACTTGACAAACGTAAAGTATGTCTATTTTAAGATATAAATTGCTGTCTTCTTTTGTAAAAAAGTCTTACATTCATGCCTCATCTATTATCTATTTTTACTTTTATGTAATATAGTCACCTTAACCCAGCCACTGGGGATGCACAAGCCAGTGCATTTCTTTGTGCCGGTCCCAAGCCTGGATAAATGGGGAGGGTTGCGTCAGGAAGGGCATCCGGCATAAAACCTCTGCCAAATTACTTATGTGGAGAACATTTCATATTTCCATACCAGATCGGTCAAGGCCCGGGTTAACAATGACCGCCACCAGTACTGTTAGCCAACAGGTTGCTGGCGGAAATTGGACTACTGTTGGCTGAAAGAGAAGAGGAGGGGGGAAGGCATGCCCGAAGGCAGGAAGAGAGGAGGAAGGTTAGGAGTGTAGTACTGAGGGTAGGAACTTTGAATGTTGGCAGTATGACTGGTATAGGGAGAGAGCTATTTGATAGGATGGAGAGAAGGAAGGTTGATATATTGTGCGTGCAAGAGACCAGATGGAAGGAAGTAAGGCCAGGTGTATAGGAGGCGGGTTCAAATTGTTCTATCATGGTGTGGATAGCAGGAGAAATGGGGTAGGGGTTATCCTAAAGGAACAGTATGCCAAGAGTGTTTTGGAGGTGAAGAGAGTGTCTGATAGAGTGATGCTTATGAAGCTTGAAATTGATGGTGTAATGATGAATGTTGTTAGTGCATATGCTCCACAAGTTGGGTGTGCGATGGATGAGAAAGAAAAATTTTGGAGTGAGTTGGATGAAGTGGTGGTGAGTGTACCCAAGGGTGAGAGACTAGTGATTGGAGCGGACTTCAATGGGCATGTTGGTGAAGTGAACAGAGGGGATGAGGAAGTGATGGGTAGGTATGGTGTTAAGAAGAGGAATGCAGAAGGTCAGATGATTGTGGATTTTGTGAAAAGGATGGACATGGCTGTGGTGAATGCATATTTTAAGACGAGGGAGGAGCACAGGGTGACGTACAAGAGTGGAGGAAGATGCACACAGGTGGATTATATCCTATGTAGGAGGGCCAGTGTGAAGGAGATTGGAGACTGTAAAGTGGTGACAGGGGAAAGTGTAGTTAAGCAGCACAGAATGGTTGTCTGCAGGATGATGTTGGTGATCAAGAAGAGGGGGAGGAGTGTGAAAGCAGTGCCAAGGATTAAATGGTGGAAGTTAAAAAAGGGTGATTGTGAGGTGGAGTTCAGGGAAGAGTTAAGACAGGCACTGGGAGGCAGTGAAGAGTTACCGAATAGCTGGGTAACTACAGCAGCACTATTAAGGGAGACTGCTAGAAAGGTGCTTGGTGTGACATCTGGACAGAGAAGGAGGACAAGGAGACCTGGTGCTGGAATGAGGAAGTACAGGAGAGTATACAGAGGAAGAGACTGGCGAAGAAGAAGTGGGATTGTCAAAGAGATGAAGAAAGTAGACATGAGTATAAGGAGATGAGGCGCATGGCAAAGAGAGAGGTGGCGAAGGCTAAGGGTAAGGCATATGGAGAGTTGTATGAGACATTGGACACTAAAGAGGGAGAAAAGGACCTGTACCTATTGGCTAGACAGAGCTGGGAAAGATGTGCAGCAGGTAAGGGTGATAAAGGACAGTGAGGGAAATGTACTCACAAGTGAGGAGAGTGTGTTGAGTGGATGGAAAGATTACTTTGAAGTGCTGATGATGAATGAAGAGAATGAGAGAGAGGGAAGGCTGGATGATGTGGGGATATTGAATCAGGAAGTGAAACAGATTAGCAAGGAGGAAGTAAGGACAGCTATGAAGAGAATGAAGAATGGAAAGGCTGTTGGCCCAGATGACATACCAGTGGAAGCATGGAGGTTCTTAGGAGAAATGGCAGTGGAATTTTTAACCAGATTGTTTAATGAAATTTTGGAAAGTTAGAGGATGCCTGAGGAGTGGACAAAAAGTGTTTTGGTACCTATCTTTAAGAATAAGGGTGATGTGCAGAGCTGCAGTAACTACAGAGGGATAACATTGATCAGTCACAGCTTGAAGTTATGGTAAAGAGTAGTGGAAGCAAGGTTAAGAAGGGAGGTGATGATTAGTGATCAGCAGTATGGTTTCATGCCATTAAAGATCACTACAGATGCAATATTTGCTCTGAGAGTGTTGTTGGAGAAATACAGAGAAGGTCAGACGGAGTTGCATTGTGTCTTTGTGGACTTAGAGAAAGCATATGATAGGGTGCCTAGAGAGGAGTTGTGGTATTGTATGAGGAAGTCGGGTGTGGCAGAGAAGTATGTAAGAGTGGTACAGGATATGTACGAGGGTAGTGTGACATTGGTGAGGACTGCGGTGGGAGTGACAGATACGTTTAAGGTGGAGGTGGGATTACATCAAGGATCATCTCTGAGCCCTTTCTTATTTGCAGTGGTGATGGACAGGTTGACAGATGAGATTAGACAGGAGGCCCCGTGGACTATGATATTTGCAGATGACATTGTGATATGTAGTGAGAGTAGGGACCAGGTTGAGGAGACCCTGGAGAGGTGGAGATATGCTTTAGAGAGGAGAGGAATGAAGGTCAGCAGGGCTAAACAGAATATATGTGTGTAAATGAGAGGGAGGGTAGCAGAATGGTGAGGATGCAGGGAGTAGAGTTGGTAAAAGTGGATGAGTTTAAGTACTTGGGATCAACAGTTCAGAGTAATGGTGAGTGTGGAAGAGAGGTGAAGAAGAGAGTACAGGCAGGGTGGAATGGGTGGAGAAGAGTGTCAGGAGTGATTTGTGACAGACGGGTACCAGTAAGAGTGAAAGGGAAGGTCTACAAGAGGGTAGTGAGACCAGCTATGTTATATGGGTTAGAGACGGTGGCATTGACGAAAAGGCAAAATTCAGAGCTGGATGTGGCAGAGTTAAAGATGTTAAGATTTGCACTGGGTGTGACTAGGGCGGACAGGATTAGAAATCAGTATATTAGAAGGTCAGCTCAGGTTGGACAGTTTGGAGACAAATCAAGAGAGGCGAGATTGCGTTGGTTTGGACATGTGCTGAGGAGGGATGATGGGTATATTGGGAAAAGGATGCTAAGGATGGAGCTGCCATTTTATAGGAAAAGAGGAAGGCCTAAGATAAGGTTTATGGATGCGGTGAGAGAGGACATGCAGGCGGTTGGTGTGACAGAGCAAGATGCAGAGGACAGGAAGAAATGGAAACAGATGATCCGCTGTGGCAACTCCTAATGGGAACAGCCAAAAGAAGATGATGATGATGATGTAATATAGTCACCTTAATATCTGGAAACTATTATTTATTTATTTATTTATTAATTTTATTTTATTTAATAATTGTTTTCCTGGAAAGTCTGACTTGGAACAAAGTGAATTTTCGGCAGAGGCCCAGGGAGAAACGCTCCAGACCCATCTCTTTGAAATTATGCTTTTGTACAAAATGCAGAGCTACTGGGTTATGTATGTTTTTGTTAATAATGTCCCTTGGGTCTTATTTTTAAATTTTCTTTTAGTGTTAGATATATAGGTACAGGAACATCTTGGGGTATAAATTATGCATGCTCACTGTCACAAATATAATCACCAAGGCTGCGAAAAGGTATGCCATTTATACTAATAAAGTCTGGTTTTACAAACAAATACATATTACACTGACTGCAGGAGACATTGCTTTTGTGGTTCAGTAAAAGAACAGAAAGATAATTTAAAGATCTCTTAAAGAGACTATGAACAAAATAATTCACAATGCTTCTGATTCTTTTAAAGTCAAATTCTGGACAAGAAGACAAAATCTCTTTATTAAATTGTCATTTAATTAAATATTTTAAACATTTTAGCATAACAATAATCTGTAGGGTTATCAGATCATGCTCTACTGCAGATCATAAGATGATTAATTGAGTTAAAAAATAAAGAAAACTCAATCAGAAACTAATCCAGTCTGTTAAGTAAATGTTATGCCACACTTATTGGAAGAAAAATGTCCAAAGCTCCAGGAAGACATGGGAGTCTCCTTTGCATAAAAATCTGAAACACCACTATAACGCAAATTGCTGATAACCGAGGTCTGAAAAGTTATGAGGATAAATAAAATGTTCCTCAATATAACCCATAAATAAATTAGCATAGGAATGTGCAAGGAGGCAACTGTGGTTGCCTCTTTAAGTTGGTCAGCAAAAATAGTAAAAAAAAAATATTTAAATAAAAATTAGTAAAATCTATCATGATATGTCAGAATGAGGTATTATAATTAGGTATTACCAAAATAATGTTATAGAACCTCAATACCTGCTTTATGGCCAGAATATATATATAAACTAATAACATCAACATTACCCAAATCATATTCTCTTCTCAAGATACTGTAAATACATTTTAATAATATACTTTAATCTTTAACAGAATAAGGAAGAGAAACTAATTAAGGCATACTTAATTGGTTAATACATTTTTCCACAGTTTCCAAAGAACCCCAGAGTCAGAAAATATGGATCTCCTTTTTGATATTGAAACTCTTTTGTGTATTTTAGGGCATTATACAATGTGAAAAGTCTAGGCTGAGAGTGGATCAGTTTCTTGCCACCAGTTTCACTTAAAATGTCACTTTGTTACAGGTGTTGCTTTCAAGTAAATACTCTAAACAAGTCTTTGATTACTGAACAAAATTCACAAATGACAATTACATTGCCATTATCTGATTGCTTAATGACTAAATTGTAGTTATTAGCTAATTACTTTAATGTGTACAACTGTTGGTTTGACAAATTAAAATCAAAATTGTTATTAATTTGCAATTGAATTGCATAATAAACTGCAAAACTGACATAATCATAAATCATACTAGCAAACTTATTACTGAAAGCTTATGTAAAAGACCTCATGGTTTGGGTACAGAGGCATCCAAGTTAACATAATCATCATTTGTAGCATTACCAAAAATGATGTGTACACAGCTTGAAAGAACCAATCATACATTTTAAGTGGGCTCACAATAGAAATGAAGAATGAAGTGAAATATTTATGACAGAAAACATGACTGTGAACATGAAATCCACTCAATTTATTCACAAAGGTTTCATGTTTTCATCCCACAATGCAAAGAAACTTCATCAGAACAGTTCTGCAGTACAACAGCCCCACTTTTTATATACACATTCAATTGATCAATTAATTGCAAAGTGAAGTAATAAATAGTAATACATCCTTAAATGGACCTTACCAAATCAAAATTGTATATTTAATACAATGGCAAAATTCATAAAAGCTGATGTACATATCCAAATCTTGAATCCTAATTAATAATTTGTATACATTTAAAGCCACAATAAAAGTATCACCTGCTAAACTAACTAGTTTAGGTGTAGTCAACTACCCATGTGTGAGAGCTTGAATATATAAATCACCGTAAACAGACTCATTCAAGTGTGTTTCAGTTAAAAACTAATAATAAAATTTTGTTACAATTTGACCTCTCTTACTCAATACAGAGATAATAGAGACATTTTCATTTAATTCAGAAGGATTAGAAACATTCAGTTTAAGCTGCCAAAGCAAACAAGTTTTGTCATTATGTTAAGTATATGATTTTGATTTGGTGAGGTCCATTTAAGGACATGTGATAGTTTATTAGTGCCTTTTGCAATTAATTAATCAATTCAACATACTGATGATGGCAATCAAGGATCCAGCAGTCTTACGTCTTCCAGGGTCAGTCAAGTCACACAAAATGATGACTTCACTGGCAAAGCAGTGCAGAGAAAAACATTAAATAAGATGAAGTTACTACCACCTGGGGGAATTCAAAATTTGTTCCTGCTTAAAGGACAATCACCAATGATCATTGTGCTCTAGAAGTTTATATGGACCACACAAGTTAGAGCTCGTAGGTCTTTCATTAAAAAGGGATCCAGTCAGAGATAAATCTGTCTCCACAAACCTTTTGAGATAGGCCCATCCTAAAATCCTCAAAGAAGTTTTAAAAGCTGTCCTTCATTTAGTGGGGGTCAAAGGTTCTACCTCCTCCTTATTTTATTTATAAAAGGGATGGCTTCTTTTCCATCCTGGACTTCAGTGAATTTAATTTGGTCATGCCTCATTTTTAGCAAGGTTTCTGGATACTGTTAAGATGTTATTTCTGCACAATGCATATGTTGGATGTTTTCTTATACACCAATGCCTGAGGTCCACATAGGAGGATCTTTCAGTCTTGTCTAAGTGTGCTCTGCTGTTATTACAAACTGCTGAAAATAGGCATTCCTCTGTTCTTAGGGTGTTTAGCAAAGTACTAGCTGTGGTGGATGAAATCATACAGGAAAAGGAGCTCCAATTGCTTCCTTACCTGAAAACCTGACTCCTGGTGGCCCCAACAAAGAATTCCTTGGAAACCATGTACTGAGACAAGTCTTCTCTGATTTTATCCAGATGATTGACTTCAAAGGCAGAGCCCTAATTAGGGAAAAGAGAAGGAGTAGATCGATGTCTCAGACACAAGCTATTAAGGGGCATTTTCAGCAAGTGCTGTTGGTGCAGGAGTACATTATCTGAATTGATTTATGAACCTATTAGTAACAGAAAACAAGTCCAAGCAACTGTAGAGTCAACACTCTAATTTAATTTGATAAAAACTTGAAGCGCTTTTCATTTGCATTCATGCAAACTTCATCAGAAGTGAAAATACGTAAAATTACGTCATCCTTTAAAAACACTTGATCCAAAAAAACACGGGACAATAAACTAATAATTGCTACTTAACTAACAACTACTAAAATGACATAATACCTGTATCAAGTTATACAACTTCATATCCACACATACTAAACCATAAGTGAAAATAAAACACTAAATTATATGATATAAAATATTATTAAATAAAAAAAACATTGTTGTTATTGTTGTTGTGTCTTTCGGCTTTTACCAGTTAGGGGTCGCCACAGTGGAACTCCGGTCCACTAATGATTGGCAGTAGATTTTTATGTGCTGAGTTGCCAGCCCTGACGCACAACCTTCAACGAAGTTACGCCCATTCATGCATGTCTCCACACAGAAGACGCTCTAGCTGAGAATCGAACAAGACGTCTTACTGTGAGGCGACAACGCTACCGCAGCACCACCACTGCAGTAGAACCTCATGTACATTACTAATAACCAATGTCAAACGTGAATTAATCTAGTCACTGTACTAATAAACTAGTGCAATAATATCAAACTATTACACTTTAATGATATAATCTTTGCAAACTCCTCAGTTTAAGAATACTACCGATGGAGCAGGATTCATTTAAACCTGGAACATTGTATGCACTGAGTTTGATCTGCCACATTAACTCCAATTCTTCAAGTTTAAGAGGGAAAGGTCCACCTCTAATGTCCTGTAATACATTATAAATTGCCATGAATTTAAACTGATGGTCCACATTAAGATGAATGTGTTTTGCCAATGCATTATCGGCCTTATTATGGCTAATTGCATACAAATGTTCATACATTCTGTCTCAGAGTCTACGCTCCGTCTTACCTGTATAAAAGGCTGGACAGCATGTACATCTAGCCAGGTAAGTTATAAACCTGGAATTACAATTAAACCTAGATTTTAATTTGAATTGTCGTCCATTTACCACAAAGAAATTAGCTACCTCCACATTTTTACAGTAATTGCAATTCTCACATTTGTTCATCCCAACTATTCTGGGAACCTTAATGTGCTGTTTTTCCAATAAGTTCTTGAGATTTCTTCCACGTTTAAAAATAAAATTTGGTATACTGCCAAATTTATTAAATAATATTTGATTAGATCTAAACAGTTCCAAGTTTTTCCGCATAATTTTAGTGCAAAGGTTACTTTGTGCATTAAATGTAGTTATAAAACTACAGTATGATGTTTGGTTGTTGCGGGAAATGGACTCACAAAAAACTGTGTGCACTGACATATCTGTATCTATTAAGTCATTACACACAGATGGTTTAATAGCCAAAATGGGTTTGTAAACTTGATTTTCCCTCTTAAAGTTGACTTCCTCAATCAAAGAATCCAACAAAGATTGTTAAAAAAGGTTCTTTAAGAGTGTGCATTCTTGTACAAAATCTTCCTCCTGGTTAATAATATGAGAAGCCCTAATTAGCTGACCCTTGATGACAGACCTTTTCTGATGAAAAGGATGGCAGCTAGAAAAATGGAGGAAAGAATTAGAATATGTATTTTTCCTAAAGATTTTGGCCATGTAACAACCCAATGTTCTGTTTTTACTTAATCAGATGTCTAAATATGCTATGGCCTCAGTGTTGAAAGTGGAAGTAAAATTTAAGAATTCAGTTGATTGATTGAACATTTCCAACATCCCTTGGCCTGTCTCCTGATCTCCTTTCAACAAAATAAATATGTCATCCAGGTATCTGGTGTAATATACAAGGTCTTTTTGTACATTCATGTTGTTCAGTACAAATTTGGATTCCCAGTGCGCCATGACCAGATTAGCTACACTGGCTCCGCACGGGGAACCCATTGCTATCCCCACTTTCTGCAAATAAAATTGGTTGTTGAACATAAAAAAATTATTTGTTAATACTAAGTCAAGTAATTCCATCACTAAAGAAATCTCCAAACTGGGAGCTCCATGTTTCTTCATTAGTAGAGCTACCCATTCGATGCTGACCTCATGTGGAATACATGTGTACAGGTCCCTAACATCAATCATGAGAAAATTGTGGTTTTCATTATATTCTAAGGTGTCAATTTTAGCCAAAAAAGACCAAGAGTCTTTACATATTTGGTCTTCACAGACCACATATTTCTGCAATATTGTGTCAATGACCTTAGCACAAGCATAAGTGGGGGAGCCTCGACTATCAACCAATGGTCTCAAAGGTGGATCCAGTAGGTCTTTGTGTATTTTTGGAATACCGAACAGAAATGGATATTTAGGGTAAGATGTTGTCATGTAATTGAACATGTCCTGTTCGATTCGACCTTCAATAAATAAATCATTGATACACATCCTAATTAAATTATAAGCCTTATTGACCTTTGAACAAGAACTCGTTTGGTAAGCATTACTACTCAACAATCTATCCATCCTTTCAATATAATCAACATTGTCAAACACCACCAAACCACCACCTTTATCGGGTTTGCAAACCCATATATCTTGGGATTGAATGTACTTTAAGTAGTCACTTTCATCACGATTTACATTGCGTTGAGTTTTCTCAGTTTGATTTATGAACCTGTCAGAATACTGTGGCTTCATAAATGAATGCTGACACTGCATTTGCTGTCACAGCTGAAGCATGTAAATGCTCAGTGTGTGAGTACATGAGAGAATTGTAGGAAGTTACTTGTTACAGACAGTAACTGTGGAACTGTACCTGTTCACTAGTCGTGGTAAGCTGGTTGGCACAGGGGGTAGGTGTTTTGCCTAATGCATGGTGTGACTGGTGCCTGTGATCAACACCATGGGAGCTACTAAAAAAGATGCAGAATTAGGATAAAGAGAGTATAAATCTTGTCACAGACTTGCCAAGGGTTACTCCTGGAGATAACTGATGTGGTAAGAACTGAAACAGTAGAAATGTATGCCTTTCTGCACCTTGTTCTTTCTCATCTAAGCTTGTATGTGTTCCAGAATATATAAATGCATACATACATATATATATATATATATATATATATATATATATATATATATATATATATAGAGCTATATAGATATAGCTACACACACCTTGGTATTCCAAAGATCCTGGGAATACATTGCATAATATATATACACATCTTGGTATTCCAAAGATCCTGGGTGTGTGTTCCTTAATGTAAACAAAACTTGGTATTCCAAAGATCCTGAGACTGGGTTCCATAATATCTACACAATTCACTTGTATGTGTTTGCATTAATCATTCACAAGTCAGATTGTCTCAGTATAGTGGAAAGGGTGAATCTCTACCAAAATAAGAAAATAGACCTCAAACAGTCAATTACAGATGCGCAGGCAATATTTTATCAGTAAAAATGTGGAAAGGTGAATCAGTAAACACGGGAAACTTATTAAGGTTAAGGCCCTGGGTGTTCATCAACATCTTTTCATAGAAGAAGATAAACTTCAAGGGTCCAAATGGAGAGATGATAAGTCAGCAAGCAAAGGAGAGTAGTATTTCTGGAATTGAATTCATCCTCAAGTCTTGGTGAGTACCTCCATGAGGTGGACTCTGTTTTTCACAAAATCTCACCAAGATGACACTGATATATAGAATGTATTTTATATAGCATATATCATGGTCAGAAGTAGGTTAAAAATAAAAAAAGATAGCTGAGTGCACAAGACCCTGGATAAAAAGATGCCCAGTCCTGGTAGGTGCACTGATGCCATGACTGGAAAAATGACAGCGTAGAATCCTCAAGACATGGAAACATTCCTACAATGGGGCTAGGCCAGGCCCAGGGGAAGGATGGCACCCCTGTTATAGAAGGAAGTAGCAGTCCACAAAAATCACAAGAACTGATAAGCCAAAAAGAGCCATAAAGATGACAGAGTGGACTATTGAGGATAAGAAAGAAATAATGTATTGTTATTATTGTTCAAGAGGCCCAGAATTTCCAGACAGAAGATATACAAAATGATTAAGACAGAAATTAGAGGAAGGAAAAATACTTTCACAAGAAAAATTATCAGATGTTTTAAGTAAAAATTTGTGTTCATTAATACAACAAATTTATGAGAAACATATAGACCAAGAAACTTTGGGCTGTTTGGAAACAAAAGCAACTAAAGAAGTGTGAAAATATAAAGAACAAAATTTAGAGACTTTTGAAAGGTGTAAAAAAGAAATATGGACAGAGATCAGATATGGCGCAATATTTATGCAAAGGAGAAAGCTAATTTAATCAACACAAAAAAGCAGCCTCAATGATATTCGAAAAGAAATACAGGCAAAGGCATCCAGATATGGAAAATTTCACAATAAAAAAATAAGATACAGAAGATTAGTAGAATTTAAAAAATAGTTATGGAATACTTGCAAAGTGAAAGATTTAGTGTAGAAAGTCTAACACAGGTTACATCACAGCATGATGGAACAGAGAGTCCCCCAAGTAAGGAGAAAAACAGGAGACATCAGAAGAAGAAATATGATCATGGGAAAGAAAAAGATTTAATATGGTGCAATATTTATGCAAAAAATAAAGCAAAACTAATCGATACAAAAAGAGCAGCACCAAAAGGTATCTGAAGAGAAATACAAGGAATCCAGACATGGAATATTTTACAAAACAAAAAATAAGAAAACAGAGGAAAAGTAGAAAAGAGGATTAGTAATGGAGAAAATAAAGAAACAGAAACTGAGGGTATGGAGTACCTGTGAAGTGAAGGATTTAGTGCAGAAAATCTAATAACTGGAAAGGTCACAGAAACACCTCACTAAAAGAATCACAGGCCTAAAGCAGATGCCCTATGCTGATGACTCTGTCACATATCATCTACTCAGAGGCGATTTCTGCTTAACATACAAGGCCATGTCAAACCCAGAGCTGTTGGACATGCTACACTTAAAGAAATCCCAATTCCTCAGAGCCACATGCTCCAGGGATCTAAACCTTGCCATCACAATAAACAAAACATGCTGGAGGGATAGGTTCCTGACCCAGAGACTCCTCTAACTCTGTAACAGACTGCCCATACATGTCAAGCAGAGCACCTCCTTGGCACTCTTCAAAAGGAACCTTTATAACTGGATGGGAGATAGGAAATTTACCCCGGTGATCACATCAGTTGCCCTGCTAGACAGAGGTCCAGGGAAGTAAATATTGTGGGAAGAAATAGCCAGGGAATTGTTATGGCTAGGCTTGTATAGGCCCTAGGGCCAATAACCTAGTACCAACCTATGAATCTATAACTGAGATAACATCAAAGAAGGATAGAGTAATGGATTCCAAAATTAAGGAGAAACCAGTGGAGTGGAAAACATCTGATTGGTTGCCATATGATGATACTTTGGAGCTTTCCATAGAAAACCAGTAAAAATGTTTAGTTGGAGTTGCACAACAAGGGAAGGAACAGGAAACTGTGGCAACTCTGACGCAGTCAAAGTTATGGCATGAAAGGCCGGTGAATTCCCATATGAAAGAGCAATGGATGACACAGGATGAAATTGAAGAGAAGGTGGCACAGGAAGATGCTCTGTAACTTTCTATAGAATGCCTGCAAGAAATGTAGAACAAAGAATTTCCCCTCAGTTCAGAAGAAAATGATCTAAGAGAAGATTTGCTTGATTTAATAGAAATGGGTGGACATATTAAGATCAATGAAAGAAATAGTTTACAAAACGGCGATAAAACCACAAAAGTTAGACGTTTGAAAAAACAAATGAACACAATAATTAGGACTACCCATAGAGATTCATGTGATATAACAGAAGCAAATCAGATATACTACTGTGCAGCTAAATTAATAACAGAAAAAGTCTTACCACAAAGAATTTGGCAACAAGGCAAAAGGAAATGAAACACCACAAAAAAAAAGAAGAAATATATACATTTTGGAGAAAAATCTATGAAGATCCTGTGGAAAATAAGAAAGATGCTAAATGGATAGAAGAAGTAAAAGAAATAATAAGAAATTCAAATGTACAGGATATGAAATGGGATGAAGTAAAAATTGAAACAAAGTTAAGAAAGGCTCCTTATTTGAAAACCCCAGGCCCAGATGCAGTTACTAACTTTTGGCTAAAAGTATTAGCATCTTTATATGAAGATTTAGCCATGAGAAGAACTATTTATATGCCTTCCCCGAACAGACACCAGCCTGGTTGACAATAAGGAAAAACAATACTCCTACTTAAGAGTGAACCTGCAAGCTATCCTAAAAACTATAGACCAATAACTTGCCTTCTGATGACATCCAAACTATACACTGGAATTTATGCCAACAGAGTTTATAGTCATTTAGAAGAAAACTCAATCATGGCAATAGAACAAAAGGGTAATAAAAGAAATTCATATGGAACAAATGATCATTTGTTGTTAAATAAAGTCATAATGGAGAACTGTAAAAAGGGGAAGAATCTAATTATGGCATGACTAAAGTATAAAAAAGCATTTGACAGTATCCCACATTCCTGGATAAAAAGAGTGCTTAAAAATGTGTAAGATACATGCTAAACTGACACATTACATTACAGTGACCATGAAACACTGGCAAACCACTTTGCAGTTAAGCCATAATAAAGGACAAGTTATTAATCCAGGGATAAAAAATTCAAAGGGGGATGTTCCAGGGTGACTCTCTGCCACTCCTGCTCTTTTGTTTTGCCCTCAACGCATTAAGTTGTCTACTTAACAGATTCAGTCATGGTTACAATTTGGCTCCCAGAAAACAACAGTGTGTAAAGACTTCTCATCTTCTTTTTGTAGGTGATTTAAAATGGTATAGTTCATCAGATGAAGAAATGAAAGCACAACTGTAAGTGGACAAAAGTTTTTCAGATGATGTAAGAATGCCATTTGGTCTTGATAAATGTGCAAAAGCAACTTTTAAGGCAGGAAAGCTGCAGCAGCAAGAAAACAGTTTGGGACAGGAATGCAGTATAAAAGAACTTGAGCAAGAGGGAGTGTACAAATATTTGGGAATTCATGAAGGATCAACAATAAAACATGAACAAATGTGAATAAAACTTAGTAAGGAATATTTTCCAAGACTTAAATTAATATTAAAAACAGCATGGACATCTAGGAATAAAGTACAAGCTATAAACCAATTTGCTCTTCCTGTCCTAACTTCTGGTTTTGGAGTGATTGGCCACAAAAGGTGTTGGATAGGTTGGACAGGAAAATAAGAAGGATGCTTCATGCTCATCAAATGATTTATAAAAATCAGTGCATACCAAGATTATATATTCCCCATTACGATGGGCCTCCTTGAAAATGATTAGATCTGCAATCATAGGACTGCATACATATCTGCTGAGCTCAAGACCCAAACATGGTGAAAATTTTGAAACATGAGGAGAATAAGTTGAAAATGACTTCCCTGCTTAGAGTCGCGGATGCATATTGGTGTCAAGTGGGAATGGAAATCAAGCCAAAAGTAGATAAAAATCAGGCAGCAACTGAATATGCCAAAAACAAAAGAAAGAATATAAGGTGAAGGATCAGATTTGAAGGCAAGAAATGTGGAAAATTAATAAATATAGTTGCACGTATATAAAACTCTTGGAATAACCTCATTTTGATTAGGACTGAATGCAGGAATGGTTAAGGAGAGGTGAATTTAAACCAAAAGACCAAAGGTTATATTGGCGGCCCAAGATAGTGGACTATGTACACGTTGGTTTACAAAGTCCATTGAACATGTGGGACAAACAGACAAATGTAGATTTTGTAAAACAGAATTGGAAACAGCCGCACATCTTGATGCTGGTTGTGATATACTAATGAACTGTATACTAAAAGGCATAATAATGTGGCAAGACTGTTGCATTTGGGATTGTGCAAACATTATAATATTGAAGTAGCTGAAAAACACTGGAAACATGAGCCACAAAGCATCATAGAAAATGATGAAGTTTATATCACATGGAATCACCCATTACCAACCGTTCAAAAGATAGATGAAAGAAAACCAGATATAGTGGTCCATGAAAAGAAGACAAAAGTGGCATTGATCAGTGAAATTGCTACAACCAGTGACTACAGGGTCTTATGTACAGAGAGACACAAAGTCATAAAATACAAGGATTTGCAGGCAGAAATCAGGTCACTGTGGAAGAAGGCTCCCCAGACAGTTCCAATAGTAGTAGGAGCAATGGGTCTTATAAAAAATAATTTATAATTATACTTAGATATGTTACCAGTACATGTAACTCCATACGAATTTCTGAACGAGTCATTATTGGACACTTTGCGGGTGCTTCAAAGAGCACTTTTGGCTGATATCAAAGACTGAAAAAATACTAATTTCAGGAACTTTTATCATACTTTGACTTAGGAATGGGGTCCATTCCTGTCATGGTATTAGAAACCCAAAAGACTTGGAGAAATTAAAAAAAGGGAAGAGGTTTGATTAATGGGAGGGGGTCATGAAAATGCTACACTTGATAAAAGTGTGCGCGAGTGTGCTTGTGTGTGTGTGTGTGTGTGTGTGTGTGTGTGTGTGTGTGTGTGTGTGTGTGTGTGTATGTGTGTGTGTGTGTGTATTTCTGCAATGTACTTTTGTTGTTGTATATTATTTGCTTGGGTAGCTGTTAGTTTTTGGTGATATGCAGACTTTCTATACCCAAGTATTTTTTTTTCATTCAGAGTTTTTGTGAGTGACAAATACTACTTTTTTTCCAGAGGTGAGATTTTTGCATTATTCTCTCTCTCTCTTACCCAAAAGAAAATAATTAGAAATAAGTGTTTTTCTCTATTCCTAAATTATAATAAAGTCTAATTATGTTGTTTCGATAGTGTACCTGTTTTTTAACAACAGATAGAGTACTTTTGCAGTAATCCACTATGTATATTATAAACAGACTGAAACTTGCAGTCTTACCTTTTTCAGTGGTTTAGACTATCAAAACTCCTGTCTAGTGCAAGCAACTTTGTGTATGAGCAGAGAGCCAAAAATCAGAACTTCTGCTACTGCAAGATATTCAATTGTCAAGGAACAAACGGGTACCTGTGTATTCACATGTATCATAAGAACATGTATGTTGTTAATAATTGCAGTCAAGACATCTGACAAGTTTTCAGCAATACTGAAGAAAATTTTAAAATAAATACATAAAACATTGAATACAGTGCCCACATTGGTATGTACAAATCCAAAACATACCTCTCAACCTCTTAGAGCAAGAAATCTGGACAATGCCATAAATAATATAAATAATAGTGGACTAAGACCCCAAAATAGGGACACTTTTTAAATACTGCTCTTACAAACTTAGAAACTTGATAGAATAACAGGTTTTGCATTAACATAGATTTTCTGAATGGAATGAAGTCTGAAACTCAGATATCATTATTTTCTAACTTCAGTCTTTAATGATTTACCACTAATTTACCAGAAAACCACAATTTTATGAAAAATGGATCAAAAATATGAGGCAAAAATCTAGACAGTCTGTGAATATCTGTACCCTTCAGAGGTATGATCCAAGCATAATGCTCAGTTGGAAAGACTCCAATGATTTTTAACAAAGAAAAGTAAAGGCCTTAAATCCTTCAACAATCCTGATAGATTAGCATAGCTGTTCTTATACTAAGTAGCCTAACATCTGCTCCGAGGTAAACTGTGTCCCAGTTTTTGAGCCGTGAAAGACCTAGTCCTATTTGACCTCCTATTTCTTTGCAAAAGCAGTAGTTCTACAAGCATCCATACAAGGTACCACAATGTACACCAACAAATAAATAAGACTGTCTGAAGGGCTAGGTTCCTAACTTAGTGTATTCCCAGACCATAGAATAAGTTACCACTGCAGGTTAAGCAAAGTACTACTTTTACTGCATTAAAAGTTAGTCTTGATGATTGGACTGGTATTCAAAACATGACTGCAGGGTAATCGTGTATAGATATATGGTCTTGTTTGATTTGGGAGTTAAGCACTTTTAAGTGCTTGTAAAGAGTGGCAAGAGGTTTAAGAGTGCCTTCTTAAAGGTGTATATAGATCGCTTGCATAGTAGTGTCCCAATAGACTATGATATCACTGATCAAGATATTTCCTTCTGCTTGTCCACTCTATAGTGTCCCGGGGTTTGCTTGAAGTAAAAGTATATCATCTGCATAAAGAGTGAGGATGAGTATGGACGAGCTTTCAGTGATGTCGTTAATGAATAAAGAATAAATACAGGTCCCAACACAGAGCCTTGGGGGTCTCTGGTATTAGGGGCATTAAGAGTTTATAGTTTGTTGCTGGAGAGATCTTGAAAAGTCCTGCTGTCAAAGTAGCTATGGAACCAGTCTATAACATTTTTCCCAAAATTAAGTTAAGCCAACAGCAATTTGTGGTTGACAGTTTCAAATGCACATGTTGTATTCATAAAAATACCTGCCAATGTGAGGCCATCATTCATGTTACTGTAGATAGTATTTGTATCTGAATGTAAAGCTTTTCTTGTTTTTTTTTTTTTTTTGTTATTCCAGCATTCGAGGACAGTAGAGAAGAGTTTTTTTTGAGGGGCACCAAATTGAAAGATGGCACTGAGTACAAAAATAGCTAGATACACTTCTTTGAGCAAACACCCCATGAACTGTCATTGCCATCTTAAGTTATGACTGAAAAGAGTTCAGATTGCTACAACAGACTTAACTGACCACTAACTGAATAATAAAATAAAAATGACTAAATACCCCACAATGGTGGGAAAATTACTCCAAATGTGCATTTCCCTTTAATATTTACATTGGAGGGTTTTATTTCACTGTGAAACTGGGCTAGTTGTGAATATGTTTTTTTTATATCTTTTTGTATTTTTTATTAAAGTAAACATAAAGTAATAGAGTTCGATGTAAAAAGATTTCCATCTTCACAATTCTTTTAATGTAGACACTGCATCTCAATAGGCAAAGAAATGTAAAATTTTAGTTGTTTGTGTAGTACTGCTCCCTCCCCCAGGGTTTGTTTCCGATAGGATTGCACACATGTGCCCAAGCACACATGTGCAAGCATACACATACACACACACACACACACACACACACACACACACACACACACACACACACACACACACACACACACGGCTAGCTCTTCTGGTGCTCTGGGCCATTTCCTGATCTGACAGCTGCCCACAGGACAAAACAAAAAGGTAATTTCTCCTTTTTAAACTGTAGCAAACCACTTGCTACAACTAACAGGGAGTGTTGTATGCTTCAGCCCTGACAGAGAATGCGTTACCAGCATTCATTTCTGGATGCTGGTAATGCAGTAAACCACATATGGTGCACTAAAGTGTTTGGCAGATTCATTACTGGTATTCAGAATCTGAATGTCAGCAATGTAGATCGTACACCATGACATCTTGTACCTGGGGCAACTGCCCCCTTCATCCCACACTTGTTATGCCTTTGCTCACATACACACACACACACACACACACACACACACACACACACACACACACACACACACACACACACACAGACAAACACACTGTGATGATGTGAGGTATTGCCAGCTATGCCATGAGAAGTAGGGCAGTGGATATGTAACATATGCCAGCACAGCTAGCTGGAATTTTGTAAAGAATTACATATCATTTGTATATCAAACTGATTTGTACAGATGCTTGTGTTGAAAAATGTATTTGTAAAGTTGATTGTATTAAAAATGTACCAACAGTGTATCCTGCTGGACAGAGGAAGAAATGTACATGGATTATTGTAACTGTTGAATTGTAAATATTGTAACAGAGTATACTGGAAGAGAAGAGGTTAATCTAAATCCACCTGACTTTGGAAAATAGAAATTAATTACTTAATTTAGGCCATAAAGATTGTATCTTACAATTCTGAATGCAGCCAGAGACAAATTGTCTGTACAGGGATGCTTCCTGCATTGTCATTGGGGTTAACTAATTGCTACTCCAGAAGTGCAGAGGTTTCAAATTGTTTTATGACTTCCGGGAGCTGCAGCAGATCTTAGCAAGGCTCTGTGTGTGTGTATTATTGACACATAGGTGCAAAATCCTGACAGCTTCTAGCCAATGGGGAAGCATGAGAACCAGAAGTCAGATGACCAGATGTATGTGATGTCATTCTGTAATCTAGGATAAAAATAATGTTTAATACCAGATGAAAAAGAAGTCTCAGAGCACTCTTTTCTTGGAAGCTGACAAGGAAGGACCCCTCACTTACTTAATCTTGCCTTGCTCTAGTAAGTGACCAGGAAATAATAATTCTTTAGATCAGTCAGGAAAATATAGTGAGATTAGTTACGTTTTGTTTTTCTGTAACTGTGTGAACTTGTCCACTGATTTTTATTTTTAATATTTCTTGCGATTGAAACTCTGATGTTTACTGTAAGGAGATATTTAGTGTTTCCACAGTCTTTTATTATGTATTATTAACTATATTTACACTTTCACTGTGGCTGGTTCTTTACAGAATATTTTAACCTTTGAGAGTACTCATATCTATTTGGTGACTCTGTGGTCACTCCTGCAAGCCCTTCTGCATTGGTCAAAACAATGCCATTTGTACTAATATTAATTTCTCTCAGTATAATTTGGTACCCTTGTAAGAGCCTTAAGTAGCTGGCTTTGAAGTGTCTGCTAGTAGTAACTACCTTATAGTCTGGGCAGAAGGAGGCATAGCTAATAAATCTGTGCCAGTATTTACCATGTTTGTGTGTGTGTGTATGAAAACCAAATCTCAATAAGTATGTGTGTGTCAGGTGCTTGGAGCAGGGACACAAAGCATTGGTTTCACAGAGAGGGTGCTGGAGGGCTTGGCCTGGACACTCAGCTGAGGACTCAACTCTATTGATGTGCCAGTGGGGAGTTTTAATGAGGACCTGGCGGGAGACAGAGAGAGAGAGAGAGAAATACAGACCCCAGACTGAGGCTGTCCCCTGTGTACTCTTAAGGGAAATTGTGCTTGATACAGAGAGGTGTATCTGAAAATACTGTGCATATTGATTTTTGTTCCAAGTGATTGTCCCTCTCCAGTGCCAGTGGTGAGGATTCAGACTCCTTGATTATAGGCCCAGAGATGGGACATCTCTCTCTCTCTCTCTCTCTCTCTCACACACACACACACACACACACACACACACACACACACACACACACACACACACACACGCTCACACACTCACACACATACACACTCACACACATACACACGTACATGGTCAAAGTTTATGTTTTAAAATGTTTTAAGTATCTAAAATAAGCATTGCTTTGTGTTAAAATATTAAATAGTGGAAACAGTGGGTATTTAAATATTTCAGAGGAGATATTATTTCTCTCTCTCTCTCTCTATATATATATATATATATATATATATATATATATATATATATATATATATATATATATATATAGGTCTAGGACACATGCTCGACTAGCATATGTCCGAATCACAAAACATCGAACACACATACATGAAAGCGCTTAACATCAAAAAGCGCTTTGTATGTGTAGTTCAAAAAAAATGTACATTTCTGCAGAGGGGCTTTACCCTCCTGCACCCCCTACACCCCCCTACTTTATTATTCTCACTCTGAGATCGCACTACAGTGGGGAAAAGGGAATTTTCCCTTACCCACACTGTAGTCTGAGCTATGAAACAGGCACACATACATGGAAGCACTTGTCGATGTTAAGTGCTTTCGTGTATGTGTGTTCGATGTTTTGTGATTTGGACATATGCTAGTCGAGCATGTGTCCAGATCCCATATATATATATATATATATATATATATATATATATATATATATATATATATGGGTCTACTGAAAAAGACCGAAAATCCACTTGTTCGAAAACAAACAGTGGATTCTCGGTTACGCGAAAGTGCACTTAAGTGAAAGTGCACTTCAACAAAGAACGGTTCAACGAACCATTAAGGAACACAGGTGCTGAAGTACACTACAGTGGGGAAAGGGAATTTATGTGTTTCCCCACTGTAGTGCGAGCTCGGAGTTGGTATATTTAAGTTGGGTTGGTGGGGGATCACAGCCTCCCACACGAAGGGGGTTGCAGGGGTCTTGCTCCCCTGAAAAAACAATGTTAATGTGTTCTTTATCAGTTCATTGAACCAATGTTTGTGGAAGTGCACTTTTGCTGAAGTGCACTTTTGCGTAACCACAGGTCTACTGTTTATATTCGAAAAAGTGAGTGTGTGTATATATATATATATATATATATATATATATATATATATATATATATATATATATATATATATATATATATATATATATATATATATATATATATATATATATATATATATATATATATATATATATATATATATATATATATATATATATATATATATATATACAGATATGTAGCTATAAAGACATAATGTTTGTCTCTTGGATGATTCTGAATCAAATTCTCATAAAAATGTAAATTAATTCCCATTGCTAAATCCTTAAAAAAATGGAGAGGATCTTTTAATATTAAAGATGCTTTTAGCTTTAAAGATGCAAATACATTCTTTTTTTCTCATTAGTCTAGTAATAATGATACCTAAGCTAAAGTTGGCAAATTAATGATCTCTCATGATATGATATCTAGAAGGGTCTATATCACAACGTCGAACTAACATAAGTTTGATCGTTGTAACATTGAACCCTAAACTCCGAAACCCAATAATAAGGAAAACACAGAACAGAGATTGTTTTCCGAGGGAAAAAAAATCGCTGTTCCATGACAAAAAAAAACCCCCCTTAAACTTAAACTATGTCCCCACATCACCCTACTTAAATATACCAACTGCGAGATTGCACCACAGTGGAGGAAATAGCAAAGACCCAAAAACAGACCATCAATTTTTTTCCCTGGGAAAAAAATCGATGTGCCGTGGCTTTGCTATTTTTGGATTTCAGACTTTTGAGTTCGATATTACAATGTTCAAACTTATACAAGTTTGACGTTGTAATATAGACCCTATCTAGAAAAATCAAGATAAATATTATAACTTGTCCTCCTTTTTATCATAATGCTCTAATTTTAAATATAGAAACAAACTTTAAAGGTGTATCATATATTCTAGAATTCCAACATATATCACTAAAATGAAAAATTTTAAAATATGGCTTCTAGGTAACCTTTTTGTTGTTCATTAACACTCCTGACTCCAATTTAGTGATGGTTTGGGATTCCTTTAAAGTTTGTATATATGGTAAAACAATATCTTGGTTCAAATAAAAACAAGAGAATGGAACAAGGAAATATTGCATATTCAAACAAAATTAAAAGTATGCAAGAAAAAATGGAGAGTATAACTGGAACTCAAGGAGGAAATAATGACTCTTAATAAAAAAAAATAATGAATTATTATGTCATAAAACTGAATTAGCTTTAGAAAAACTAAACAAAACGTCATATTTGAGATCTCCTAAACATCAGAAAAATATCACAAAAAAATAATTAAATTTCAAACAACTAGTAATAGTATTAATGAATAAAGAAACCCTAAAACAAATTAATTAAATGCAGATTTTGGATGTATATTAGAAATCTTTAGAAACTACTACTTATCTTTGAATCAAATAGTAACAAATAAAGAAAATGCTTTAACTTCAGTACTTGATCAATGCTTAATCAAAAATCTCTCCCTTACAAAAAGCAATGTATTGAAACCTATATGTCTTCATGAAGCAAATTAAAAATAAAAATTCTTAAATCTCATAAACCTCTTGGGAATGATGCTATTATTGCAGAATTATACAAATTATTCCTCCAAAAACTTACATTGAAATTACATAATGTCATGATAAATGTGCAAAATCAAGAAAAATTATGAAAAATTATGACCTTCCTGGAACTTTTCCTTGATTACCCCAATTATAAAAGAAGATAAAAATCCACAAATGTGTTCTTCATTTAGACATATTTCTTTGCTTAATGTGGATCATAAAATTTTCATGCCCATGCTAGCAGATAGGATGAAATTAATTTTACACATTATAATTGGTTTTGATAAATCTGGGTTTATTTATAAAAGACAAACTTTCAATAATATAAAAAGACATTATAATTATAGATGTTGTTGAGATAGTAATCCTGCTCAGTACGAGAGGAACCATAGGTTCAGACATTTGGTGTATGAGGAGCCAATGGTGCAAAGCTACCATCTGTGGGATTATGACTGAACACCTCTAAGTCAGAATCCCACCTAAACTTAATGATAACCCAGTGCAGTGGATTTCCAGTTGGTCAGGGATAGCCGTCCGCAAGGTCAGTGAGGAGTCAATATGATGGATGGACATTGTATTCAAGCAATTCTATTAAACCATGAAATGTTAGCATTCTTTGATTGTGAGGCAGCTTCTTGCTACTTTACAGAAATGTTTAACCTGACTAAGCTGAAAATTTCTCAAGAGTTTAATAGTCACAATAAAACAAAAAATGCATAGTCTAAATAACCTAAGATGGATTTAACTTTATTATCTTTAAATACCAATGGCTTAAACAATCCTAGCAAGAGATCAAACCTACTGAAATATTTAAAACTGAACAAAGCACAAATCGTCTTCCTTCAAGAAACTCATTTCAAAACAAATGACAATTACAAATGGAATCCTAAGGAATATATGATATTGGTGCAATCCACTTATAAGGCAAAGACAAAAGGGGTAACAATTTTATGGAAAAGAAATGTGATTAACCCAGAAATCATTTATAAGTATGAAAATAAAGAAGGCCTTATAACATTAGTAATAGTTAAATATAATAACAGAATATGGATCCTAGCCAGTCTATACTGGTTCCCAGATATTGAAACAGGAACTGTTAAAAAACACTTGGGTTTCATTTCCAATAATTATAAAGGCAACTTAATATTAGGAGGAGATTTTAATTGTATATTTGATATTTCTGAAATTACAAATAAAAGACCATTGTGTACATCTGCTGTATTAAAAGCTTTAAACAAGTGGGTAGAATAATTTCATCTTGTAGATACTTTCAAATTTAAAGAAAATAAATCTTTGTTGTTTTCCCATCAAGATCACAGATTTGGTACCCAAACTAGAATAGATACAATATTTGCTGCCTATGACTTACACTCTAAAATCATTAATTTCTCAATCACTCCCTGCCCCTTTTCAGACCACAATTCATTGATATTAAAACTTCAAAATGGGTACAAACCATTAATATTTAACTCCAGAATTCCAGCATATGTATCTAAAATTAAAGAGTTCAAACTCTGGTCATTATCTGAATTACAGTTCTTCTTAGATATTAATTATACCACAGAAATAAATAAAATAATGATATGGGACTCATTAAAAGTTTACATATATGGTAAAACCCTAACTTGGTATAAAAAATCAGAGAATGGGATTCTGAATTATTAGATCTACAATCCACATATTGTCAGTAAAAGCAGAAAAAAATCAAAATCATTTGGAGATGAAAAAGAAAGTAGAAGTATTAAACAATAACTACAACAAAATTATAACGCATAAAACTAGTTTAGCTTTAGAAAAACTAAAAATTAATACCTTGGCCACTTCTCCCAAATATCTACATAATTTATCCACAAGAATCAAAATACAATCAAAAGCTAGTAACATTAAATGTATCTTCCATAAAAAGAAAGGAAACATGTCTCAGATATAGGCGACATTCCTGATGCCTATAGAAATCACTATATGGAACATTTCCAAAAAGAAAATATACATATCGATCAATTAAATCTAGATGAAAAATGTTCTAATATAAAAAAAAAATACCAGAAAAATTAAAACTAGATCTGCAAGCACCCATATCCTACAAAGAAATTACAGATACAATAAAAGAGGGTAAAAATAATAAAGCTCCAGGTATAGATGGCATAATTATGGAAATATATAAACTTTTTCCTTCAAAGATACTATCCCTCTTCCATTAAACTCTATTAGAAATTCAGTCACAAGCTTTAATACCACCCTCTTGGAGATATTCCTTAATCATACCAATCCTAAAGGAAAACAAATCCCCAAACCTCTCCACCTCATATAGACCTATATCATTATTAAATAATAACTATAAGATATTTATGACAATATTAACTAACAGAATGACAATTCCACTATCCAAAACAGTAAATAATGATCAAACTGGATTTATATATCATAGACGCACACATGACAATATTAAAAGGATAATTTCTCTTACAGATTATGTTAATAAAGAAAATAAAGAAACACTCATAATTGGCTTAGCTATAGAGAAAGCCTTTGATTCTGTAAATTGGGACCATTTATTCAAAATCCTAATGCTATTTGAATTTCCTGCATCCTTTGTTCATCTCCTAAAGAATATATATATATATATATATATATATATATATATATATATATATATATATATATATATATATATATGTACAAATAATTTAGCTTATGTCAAGTTAGGTTCTTTTACCTCTGAATCTATACACATAACGAAAGGCACTAAACAAGGATCAAGGATGTCCCATGTCACTGATTCTATTTGCTCTGGCTATTGAAATATTGGCAGATTCAATTCATAACAATATAAAAATTAAAGGAATAGATGTTTATGAACAATACAATTCTGAAGTAATGCTGTTTGCTGATGACATATTACTAACATTATCTAATAAAAAAGAGACATTAGAAGAATTAGATATATTATTTGACAATTTTCACATGACTTCAGTACTCCATTTCAATAAATCAAAATCAAAATTTTTATTTTTAAATTAAAAAAAAGAACTGCAGACTAAGGGGGATCACATAATAGGGAAACACGAATCTACCTTAAATATCTAGGAATTGAGTTATAGAAGGATAATAATGAATTAGTCTCAGAAAACTACAATAAGATCATCAATACAATTAAAATCTCTGTGGGAAAATGGAACAAAATAATATTAACATTTGAAGATAGACTACAGTTAATAAAATGGTTTTACTGCCCAAGATCCTATATATAGCCTTGGCAATAGAACTGTTACCAGAAAGGAATATATTTAAAGAAATAAATTCATGCCTAATAAAATTTTATGGTTTCCCAAAAGAAACAGAATAGCTTTAATAAATCATATCAGACCATGGAAACAGGGAGGATTAAACTTTCCTGATATAGAAACATATATAAAACCATCAATATCTAAAACAATCTCAGACTGGATAAGTCCAAATTACTCTGCAAAGTGGAAAGAATTACTAAGTGTAATATCAATAAATGCATTTGATTTACAAAAAAAATTTCAAATAACAGATAAAAACAATTTGCCATGGTACATATTATGTATTAGTATCCAATATAACATAACTAAACTCACTAAAACTTGTATGATTAATTATTACATTGACTCATTTAGGAAAATTATTAATGTAAATATAGATTTAAAAATCTGGTTTGATCTTTTAACAGCATTTATAGTCACAAAGAACTTTCCACATAAAATATATAGAGAAATGATTAATTCCTGGGAACAGAAAGGATTTGTTTGTTGGCTCTAGTGTATCAAAGAACTACAAGTTTTAGATATGCAAGTAATAAAAACAACATACAAAATTCCACAACAGGACTGGCTAACTTTACAGAGTATTCTGTCATATTTACAAGATTTAAGTAGAATAATTAACAATTCTTAATTTAAAGAAATACCTAACTTTACGAAATACTTATAGGAAATCATATATATAATGACTTTGACATGGGAAACAGTATTTCAAAATTTTACAAAACATTAATAAACTATAAAACAACACCCAAAACCTTATATTGAAAAGATATGACAAAAGGGCACTCAATACAGTTAACTGAAGATATTAAAACAAATATCTTATTATTGATAAAATATACATCCTTTACATGATACATGAAAGTTTTTAATTGGAAATGTTTGCACAGAGCATCCTTAACCCTAGATAGAATCAGTAAAATTAGTTCTTCCATAAAAAGAATATGCTGGAGATGTGAGCAAGTACACAATGCAGATTGGAACCACATTTTCTTTGACTGTGTTAAATTAAGCCATTTTGGAATGGTATTAATAACTTTCTACAAGCTTTATTTAATGAATCATTTTATTTAACTAAAGCTCTTCTGTTATTAAATGTGAACAAAGGTATTCATTTGAATAGGTCAAACGTGTCTAGAATGGACTATACTTGCAATTTCAAGGAAGCGTATAACAAGAAGATAGAATACAAATACAATACCAACTTTGGAAGACTTCTACAGCCTACTGAAGATCACAGCATTACTGGAAACTAAAATTAAAGAGTTAAGATTGTATCCAAAGCCATTTATCAATAACCCTTGTGGAAAAGTCTTATCATTGATTGACGCTATACAATAATTGATCAGACACTCTGATAATGGATTGGACATACTTATAAAGTAATTGTATACATTAAGATATGTTATAGTGTCAGGCTGATGTAAATAGTGTACATAGTTATTTAAGATGTTATGTATAAATACTATGGAATTCATTCAAATGTATTTGAAAAATAAAACCAATTTTTGAGAAAAAAAAAAGATTTCTCAAGATTCATCCTTTGGGCTAAACAGCTGTCAGATCCTGTAGTCTCTGACTGAGCATGGTGTAAACTTCATTATGCTGACTTTTCTGAGGTTTTGACCACTGATCATACTTTGTACCCAGATTTGATGAATGATTACCGACCTTATTCTGTCATGGCTATATATCCTAAGTGCACTTATTTCTGAATTGATAGGAACATTCTGCAGTCTTGGAATTGTTTTCTACCCACTACAAAAGGCCTTCATTGTCCCACTTCTCAAGAAACCATGTTTTGTTTCTCAGTGGAAAATGTCTGCCCTATTTCTTGACAAGTCATTGAGAAGTTTGTTAGTGTTTGAAGTCAAAACATTTAAGTACTTCTTTCTACTGCCGTTAGATTACTATAAAATCTAATTGAGCTATATTTCCAAAGTATTCAGTAAGCAATAGTGATGTTGTACTGCAGACTGTGTACTTTTATAACCAGTGTGAACAGCAGAGTAATGCAGGCTTTTGCAGTGCATTTTCACATGGTTTGAGAAGCTGCAGCACTACAGACTTGTGGTGCATATTATAAATGAGGTGAATAGTGCATTACACCGGCATCTTTTCTAGCTTGGTCGACAGATTTTTCAAGATGAATATTACTTAGAGGTTTTTGCCCTTTTGCCTACTGTCACTGTACTTTTCCAACCTTCAAATAATCTAATGAGAGAAAAAAAACACTACCTACTTTATCACCTTTAACCTTTATAGTTGTATCATTTGATCAATTTTTTAGACTTACATCTGCTGTTTCTGTCTGCTTTGATGGACTGGCATCCCATCCAAGATTTGTTTCTCTGCCTTGCTCCCACTGATTTATTTCAGGGTAAGGTCTAATTCCTGTGTGATGATTGCAGAATGAATGAATAAACTCCTCTATTTGTCTCATATTCAACCAGAACCTAGCATAAAAACAGATCAGTACAAACAATCCTGCATAGAACAGTAAAGTTTGGGCCAGGTAGACTGGGTGCAGTACCCTAAAATCTCAATTGGTCATGCTTCATTGACTAGGTCTGGTTCTGCTAGACCTATATTATGATATTCTGTGCACAGCCAAAAAAGCATTTGCAACTTCTGTGTACATCAGTCTAATACAATGGATTAACGATTTCCCTCCTTATAGTTACCTATCTTCGGTGATGGACATGGCTCAACAAAGACAGAATCAGAAGGGAATGATAAAACCTCCTGAAAGACAGCTGTCCCTGTCTCTGGGCTTATGGGAGAGGAACTGAATCAGATACATGATCTTCCTTTGGAAGAAACTTGACTATATCACTTAAACTCTATCCTAAATATGCTGTGCTTGCAGATGGTTTGTGAATGTATACAGAAGTAGATATAGGTCATGTACATACCCAGGGAGGAAATTTGGCAAATTGCCATGCTGGCTGGAGAATACCAATAAATGCACCCCATTGCTGGTTTCAGTTATGGGATTTAGATGCATTTCTACCATGCCTGTTTCAGAGCAGGATGTGGGCACTATTATGATGCATATTGCAAGAGAACATCCATCCTACCATGGGATGTATAAGTCTGCTTTTAAGGAAGTGACCATTATGGCATGGAAGATAAACCAGCTGTTGACATAAAGGAATAACAGTGCTGCAGAGAGCCTTAAGAGAGTAATAAGAGTAACAACGCAGAAGGAAAATTATGTGCATAAATAAGAGGAAACATAATTAGTTCAACTGTGTGGAGTATGCATAGTCTTTTTATATGATTCCGGCCTAAATTCCCTGTTACTGCTTTAATCTTGTTCCATACAGTATCAAATATACAGGGCTCACACTTGGGCTATCTCACATTCAAAAACATCACTATAGATAGTCGAAGGAATTCAAACACAAATGCAAAGTATGTGCACTGTTTCTATTATTTGGCGTTGCAATGTTTCTTAACACTGGCAAAAAGTTATACAGCTTCTGCAGTCACACTTAGCATTATATTTACTTTGGGGGTGGGGTGGTAGGTAAAGGGCCTTGGCAGGGTAAATCTTCTTCTTAAGTTTCTCAGCTGAGTTCCATGAACTTGCATATCATTGATAATAAAATATAATGAATTAAAAATAGAAAACATGCTAAATTTAACAGCAACATACTGACTAGTCACTTCAATACGAGAGGATAAAAAGTTTCATCTGAAATGAACCAGGCCCATGGGATCCAGTTCCCATCAGTACAAAGGAAGATCAGCAACATGCTTCTGTAATGAACACACCAATGTATATGACAAGGCAACTGTTGTCAGCTTCATATCAATGAATGGAGCTGTCATTGAAACCCTTGCTATTGTTTTTCTGTCTGCTGCCACCTATACTGGTGCCTTCATATGCATGTCATACTATGTTTTTATGAAATGTAACACAAATCAAGAAATGTAATATGTAATGCTAGTTCTGTAAACTTGCTGAAATGCATTATGGAGTGTTCAGTGTGCAAGGTCTACATTATGAGAAAAGGTGCCTTTGCTAAAGAAGTGTGTGGAGAAGAGGTTCAAAATTTAATAACGTGTGCATCATAAATGAGTAATATCGGTATTGCATACAAAGAAAGACTGTAGTATAGTAATATTATGAGGTCTGGTACAGCAGCACAGTGAATAGTGTTGTTGCCTCACAGAGAAATGTTCTCTATTTTGATTCTTGGCTGGGCTGCCTTCTGTGTGGCGGCTGCATGTCCTCCCTGTGTTTGCATGGGTTTTCCCTGGGTGCTCTGGTTTCCTACCATAGTCCAAGGACATTTATTAGGTGGACTTGACACTCTGAATTGGCTGTAGTTGTAAGTGTGCATGCAAGTGAGTAGTATGGGAGAACTACCGCAGCAGGGCTAGCCACACAGCAGTGAGAATCTTGGCTATAAATGATTGTCACTGTTGAAGTGACACCCAGACCCCATGTGGAAAATGGGAAGAAAGATGCTGGATGGATGAATTTCCTATCTATGATAATGTTTAAGGTCTGTATTGACTGCAGTTTACTCATTAGGATTGATAAAATAATATTTACGTAAAATAAAAATAATTTATTTCTTAAAGCAAGCAGGAAGATAATACATCTGAAAAGATAAGACAGGAAGATGAAAAATACTTTTTATTCTAATTATGTTTTGATTAGATCCCTCTGCCAACATAAGTCATCACAGTATCAAAGCAGTAGCACTAATAATTATTAAATTCTTTCCTGAAAACAGTCATTACCATGAGCTTCAACTTATAGCAAAGGCACCTGACAAAATCACCTTAAGCATTTTGTCTTCCTGTCTTCCTTTTCTGCAGATAAAAATAATTGTAGGTGTGTACCACAAGGTACTGAAATGATCATTAATTTGGCTGTTCCACTCTTTAACCATGTGCAGAAGGCAGACTTCATGTTTTCATGTAGGTGGGATCTTTGTAGAAAAAACTAGACAGACAGCCAGTCCTGAACAGCAGAAGTAGGAATGTCTCTAGAACTTGATTAAGGTATGTTTTGAACTGAGAGACATACAGTAGTTTAGATTAGAAAAAACAAAACAAAAACAGAAACAAAACATCCTTCCCTGTCTCTTAGCATCCCAATAAGATGCTCATTCTCATCATTACTCACCATCATTTAAACCACTTATTTATTTATTTATTTAGCTTCATCATGTCAGAATGACTTCTCTGCCGGACATCAGAGAGTGATCCGGCAAGGGACTAAGGGTGACACAATAAATAGTCCTTAGAATTAGTTACTACTGTTTAGTGCAGACATAATTATGGGTAGTCTACCTACCATGACATACTGTTTTCAATGCTGCAGTACTGAGAGGTCTTGATACCTCAGATGAAACCTTTTTATTGAAAATTTATTTTAACTTGATTTGACCATATGGTGTCCTTTTTACACAGAAACAGTCATTAAAACTGTCTGATAAAATGAGAATTTGGGTGGCTACAGCAGTAATAGCAGATCATCAGATAAGGTTCTGTTCACGCGGCTTTTTCAGTAAATACATTGAAGGGCATTATCAAAAGGAATTTTAGGTTAATCTAAACCTTGCTTATGCAGAAGAAGAACAGTTATCACTTTTAAGTGACAATTTCCAAGCTCATTCTTGGTCATTTGTTGGGTCACACTACCAGATACATTTTGGTGGAGTAGTCCAGTATCTCTGTATATGTTAAATAGTTTCACTCTGATTTTTCTGTCTTTTTTTTCTGTTTTAAAGATTATAGGGTGGCAGAGTGTTCGGGTTCGGGTTCTGTTTTTTTAACCTGCTCACTAACTAATCAGGAATACAAAATACATAAACAGATAGAACTGGAATGTGTATTTGTACTTAAAATAAGTACATTAAACTTATTAGAGTTAGGCAAGGGAGCAAAGCACTATTGTCAACAATCAAGTAAAAAAAAAAAACTGTGCATTTAAACCTTAAAGGGAAATAAACAAATGGATGGATCTTCAGGGATGTGTTAAACCCACTGAGCACTGGAGCATTCCAGGTAGTAGGTTACAAAGCTGGGGACCTTGAAATGTAAAAGACTGAATTACAGAGAATGTGAATGCCATACTTTGAAACATCAGTACCCACTGCATCTCAGACCAGAGAGGATGTGTGGGCACTAAAGCATGAGTACCTCCATCAGGTATAGGGGACTATTACCGTTAACATATAGGACTAAGTATACCAAGACCAAAACCTTGAAGGTAGTAAATGATCATATGAGTAGCTAGCGAAAGCTCTTCAGGAGAAGAGTGAATTGTTAGGAGGATAACCATAGTAGAGTAGATGGGCAGAACAGTTCTGTGTAACTGGGGATAGTCCAGATCACAGTTTCCATGTCTAAAGTTTAGTGAATTGCATTAGTTCGGTTATGAAGAAGCTAAGACTGCACAACCTCTGCCAGGTCATCAGACTAAAAAAGGTGTGTGAGTCAGGAGATATGACCTAAAGACAGCTGCCAGCTGCCATGTCCTTACATGTCAGGCTGTCATCAAGACTAGCCCTGAGATGGTGAACTTCAGATGCAAAAGTAGTGTATCTGTTAATACTATTGCCTCAAAGTGCTTGTTTCCCAGATTCATTTCCCAACTGGGTTGCTTTTCTGTCAGTAATGTGCATGTATTCAGTGCCTCCATGTGGATTTTCTTAAGGATCTCCTACTTCCAACATCCAAAAGTCACATTAATAGGTTTATAAACAAACTTGTAAATTGCCCTTATACATAGTTGTGATGTGCTTGTGACTGTAGATGTGCATTGTACAGAGGAGAGGCATCCCATCCAGGACTATGCCATACACCCATTGTACACCCATTGTTGACTGGAGCAGGGTCTGTCTACTGCATGACCCTGAACAGGATAAGAGGGTTAGATATCAGAAAATGAGTAAATGTTTAGTAGGCCCTGTCTGTATGTATATATACAAACACTTAATCCAAAACGAACAGCAACTGATAAAAAAGAAAGGACCAAGGATAACCAGCAGAACTCGTGCACAAGAGGAAACCGTTTATTCCAAACCTGGTTTAGCGCTTTCAACTAGGATACTAGTCTTCATCAGAACCATGAATGCACATACCAAACAAGTTTAAATAACAAAATAATTAAAAAAGGCGCCAAAACATTTAAAGATGTAATGCCCTAAATAATAATTAACTTATAAACAATAGAAACCATACAGCATAAAAGCATATCAAAAATTTGTCATTTAAATATACATTAAATTTCATATATAAAAATATATAATAAATTTTATAATTGATGAAATTATTATACTAATAAATATATGTATGTAAGTGTGGTAATAAAATTGTTGGTAGGTAAAAGTCCACACTAATATAATATGATGATAAAATGCTATAATCACACAATCAATATAATATGAAGTGTACCTTCAACATTACTGAGACAACACTAAAAATGGTTTTATGCTAATTGACTCATTTAGTCCAGGTTCCCTAGTGGCATCCAACAAAATCTGCCACTTACTCTCTAAAGCTGATAACTGCATTTTCCAATTACCACTAAAAACAGAACTTTGCAAATGGTCAATAATGGCGAAACGAAAAATGTGTGCTTCGCCTTGTTCAAGCAAATGCCTGTATAGGGCATTCTTGCTATCTTTTTTCTGAATACGGTAAAAGTGTTCGTAAATACGTTTCTTAAGGTTCCTTTCCGTTTTGCCCACATAGTAGGCAGAACAGTTCATACACGTAGCCAGATAGACCACTTTGGTGGTATTGCAGTTCCCTGTTCTGAACTTAATAAATGTGTTGTTAATATCCCTTAAACAAATATGTTTGACCTCATTAATATGTCTACACTGTTTGCAAGTGCCACATTTGGTGGTGCCTCCAAAGATATCTTTTTGGTCACAATCCTTAATATTATTTTCCAAAATTCTCTTTAAATTGGCTCCTGTCTTATAGACAACCTTTGGCATGGACCCCACTATATGTTCAAGCTTAGAAGCTAGAATAATATCCCAGTGTTGCCTTAATATATCCTGTATGACATTTGTATGAGGGGTATAGGTTAATACGCACACTCTCCGGAAAGTTAGATCGTCCTTTGCCTCATTATCTGAGGCAACAGAGTGTTTACCCAACAAAGGGGGATATTTGTTGCCCCATTCTTTTTGCACATATTTAATAACGTTGTTAACCAAGTGTAACGGGTAACCTCTATCCAGAAACAGTTTTTTGATGGTTTCAATTTCTGAAATCATAACATTTTCAGTTGAAGACATCCTCGCAGCACGGATGCATTGTCCCTTAACTATGTTAGAAAAAATGTGTGATGGATGGTTGCTGGTAAAATACAGGTAGTCATTTGAAAAAGTAGGTTTGCGGTATAATTTGGATGTAAACCCACTAGACCCCAAACCAATAACAACATCCAGGAATGGGATGTCACTATCACTGATGTTATGAGTAAATTTTAAGAATGTAGATGAAGTGTTAAGAAAGGACATGAATTCATCCAACTTTTCGGCTGAAGCTTGCCACAAAATAAAGATGTCGTCCAGATATCGTCCATAGAATTTGATGTCCGCATAATAGGGGCTGTGAAACAAAATCTCCTCCTCCCACTCAACCATCACTAAATTTGCAAATATCGGAGCACATGAGGAGCCCATGGCCACCCCCTTGATTTGTTTGAAAAACTCCCCTTGGAACATAATATAATTATGTTCCAAGACCAATCCCATCATGTCACATAACAAACATATTCTATCCCAACTAAATCCAGAGTATTTGCGTAGACTGTTGGAAAAATATTCCATTCCTAAATTGCTGGGAATACACGAAAAAAGATCCACAACGTCTATTGTAACCAAGGTCAGGTTGGTCTGCCAGTAGTCATGTGTGAGTTTTCCTAAAAAGCTCCAAGAGTCCTTCAAAATTTGAGGTATAACTCCATAAATATGCTTGAGCTGATGGTCGATCCATTTACCCAGCTTAAATGTTTTTGATCTGGACCCTGAAATAATCGGTCTGAAAGGTGGATTGTCCACCGATTTGTGGATTTTAGGGATCCCCACTATTTTCGCTAATACCGGGTAATCATTTTTCAAATATGAGTAAGTCTCATTGGTAATCCTACTGTCAATGAGATATTCCTCTAAGGCCAAATCAATACGGTGATGGCCTATGTTGATCTGATTAAGAGAAACTGTCTCATAAACCTCTGTCTGATGTAAGATGTCATATATCCTAGATATGTACTCATCCGTAGGAAAAAGGACAACCCCTCCACCCTTGTCTGGTTTCATTATGCGAACTTCATTATTCTTAGACATTTGCTCTAGACAATCTCTCTCAACCTGGGTAAGATTTGTCTGAAAATTGTGGTATAACGACTGATGATTTCTGATATCCCTGTGTAATCTATACAAATCTTGGCATACCAGTTTTTCAAAATTAGCTATACTGGGATGGGAAACAGGTATATATGCACTTTTCTTCTTGAGTGATTTGTCCGCTTTCTCATCTAAATGCTGATCCTGATCATTGAAAATAACAGCTAAGTTTAAACTGCGACAAAACAGTTTTACCTGTTTAATGTTGTCCACTAAGTTACTGCGAACCGTGGGGACAAATTTCATACCCTTGCACATGACATTAATGAAATGTTCATTAACCTCCATGTCAGTGTAATTGTAAACGCTGAATCCATCATAAGAGTTAAAAATGCAAGAAAGCCCCTGATGATTAACTGGGGTGCCCAACATGGTTCTCTCTAGCATTTCATTCCCAGAACTTGAAGATTTCAATTCAACTGGAAGGTTATAAATACCTGCCTCAATTTCTATCTCAACACTGACATGGGTTGGGGGTGCCTTAACTATCTCCTGTGATGGTAACTGTGCCTGTCCGAGTACTTGTTGGTTGGGCGTCTGTCCCTCTGAAAATCCCCTGGCTCGCTATAGCTACTTTTCCCTTGTTTTTTGGCCAAATGTAGACCTTGTTAATATTGTATAAATTGATGTCCCTACCTAACTTTTTACATTTTCTTTCGTAAATGTTCTTAACTTTACTATCCACCAATAAAAACTGTTTCTTAAACAATTCCCTCCATGAATCATAGTCAACGTCACCTGTAATGGTCTCATACATGTTTTCAAGTTGTTCAACTAGCATATTACACTTTTCCTTGTGATGCTTAATGAGTAGTTGCATATAAGAATACCCAAAACTGTCGAAAAGTTCATTAAATTCACATATCACAACATCATTGTAAGCTAACCCCAGTGGAAGCTTAAAAAAATGAATACCTTTAGGAACAACCTTATTCTCCAAACAACTATTCAAATAATCAATGTCCATTTTACAATTTTTGTAGGCAAGAAGTTTCTTCCCAAAATCAAAAATAGTGTCCTTGATTGTATTACAACTATTAGCAATAGTGTCTGGAGCTTCATTTCTTAGATTAAAATCATTGAAATTGTCATGAAGAAATCGCTCCATTAATTCTCTTTCATTATACTTATCGGCCAAAAACCCGGGTTGGTAACCCTTAGTAACAACTGAATCAAATTTATGATGCATTTTAAAATCAAATTTCGGGCTTGAATTATTGTATATAACAGTACCTTTATTGACTCGCGAACATTTCTGATTGTTATTTACAAATCCCTTAGTCTCAGGTGCAATTTTCGGTCTGGCCCCATTACGTTCCGCTTCTCTGCGTGCCCTGGTTATGCTGAAATCAAAAGTAAAGTCCTGGGCCGGGGTGAGCCGCATAGGATCAAAATCATTTCTGGCATCATCCAGAATAGTCCATTGCCCTTGCTCCTTAGATGACAACACGCCAGTATCAGGTAAATCGATGGTTCCATGAACGCCAGGTCTTGTTACATCAGTGTTGCACAAAACTGCCGGAAAACCCCTTTCCGGCGTACATAACTGCTGCTTGCAACGTTCCCTGTTGCCCCGTAGTTTAGGAGCTCCTTGAGCTACAGAGACAACTGTGGCAGAATCACGTAAAACCGTCGGAAAACCCTTTTCCGGCGTGTGCACCAACTTGTTACAACGCTCCCTTTTGCGAGCCTCCACTGAAGTATTTAACTTCCTCCGTGTACTGCTACCGTGCTCGCTATTATTAACGTCCAGTTCACTTGTCAACCCCACATCGTCAAAACCCCGTAGCGGGCTTGTGGAGACTGAAGATTTATTCTGTCTGACATGATTGGTTACTAACCCTGTAACCAATTCAATGAGTTTCTTAAGTTCACCTTGGACAGCCGTAACCTTGGCTCGTAGCCCTAGGTAATCCTCCCGTGACAATGAAGACCCGTTGGTATCCCCCTGTTCCTCCATAGCGACAAACACTTAATCCAAAACGAACAGCAACTGATAAAAAAGAAAGGACCAAGGATAACCAGCAGAACTCGTGCACAAGAGGAAACCGTTTATTCCAAACCTGGTTTAGCGCTTTCAACTAGGATACTAGTCTTCATCAGAACCATGAATGCACATACCAAACAAGTTTAAATAACAAAATAATTAAAAAAGGCGCCAAAACATTTGAAGATGTAATGCCCTAAATAATAATTAACTTATAAACAATAGAAACCATACAGCATAAAAGCATATCAAAAATTTGTCATTTAAATATACATTAAATTTCATACATAAAAAAATATATAATAAATTTTATAATTGATGAAATTAATATACTAATAAATATATGTATGTAAGTGTGGTAATAATAGTATCCTAGTTGAAAGCGCTAAACCAGGTTTGGAATAAACGGTTTCCTCTTGTGCACGAGTTCTGCTGGTTATCCTTGGTCCTTTCTTTTTTATCAGTTGTATGTATATATATATATATATATATATATATATATATATGTGTGTGTGTGTGTGTGTGTGTGTGTGTACCCACACATGGCCCTTCATACACTACTGGTTACAGTACTGTAGCGTAGTGTGCTAGGAACTTGGTAGACCAGGATAAAATGTGCACACACTCTCAAACAGATAATTTTATGCAACTTGAAAAGCTACAATTTAAATGCATATATATATAGATAGATAGATAGATAGATAGATAGATATTATATCTGCATCTCACCATGGCTTCAGACCTAAACACAGTACAACCACTGTCCTTGTTAATTTTACAAATTCAATTAACCAGCTTAGAAATGACAACCAGCTTGTCTCATCTATCTTTCTTGATATGTCTAAGGCCATGGATACAGTATCCCACCAAAAGCTACTAAATGAGCTAGCTTCCTTAAACCTAACCCAGCCAGCCCTCTTTTGGCTTCTCAGCTACTTAACTAACCACCAATAGCCAGTTAAGTGGCAAAATGAACTCTCCACCCTATTACCACTCTCAGTAGGAGTTCCCCAAGGGTGAATTCTCAGTCCATTGCTCTTCACCATATTCTCCAACAGGCTCAGCACAGCCACCCAGCATGCAACCATCATTTAATACGCAGGTGACTCCTCCCTCATATGTTCAGCTTCCTCCCTGCCAACACAGTGGAAAATACCTCTCAGACTCTCAACTCATATTTAATCCAAATAAAACAAAGCTTATTCTCTTCACTAATAGCAAAGTTCCTGATAACTCACCCCCCTTCACCATCTACTCCACCAATAAAACTAAAACTGAACCTGTCTAGCAGACTAAACTTCTTGAAGCCACAATTGACAACAAACTAAAATTTGACAAACACCTCGCTCTAGCTATCAAAAAGGTCCACATTAAGCTAGGCTCAGTATACCGTGTCAAGCCATACCTAACCGAGGCCACTAGACATTCCATAGCTAGGCCTCATCTACTCTCCACCCTTATATATGCCTCACCAATATTCACTAATCTCAGAAAATCTGATTTATACAAACTGGAGTTCTGCAGGATTTGCTGCTAACCTTGCACACAGATCACATCACTGCACAGCACTTCAAAAACTAAATTGGATTGATCAACCCAATTTCCTATCCCTCACTCAACTAACTTTCATTCATTCTATTTTCTACCATCCAGACCACTATCCAACACTCAAGAGCTTAGTGCAGCCTTAAACAAATGGCAGGCCACTAAGATCCTTCAACAAACTACTAATCAAAGTAACAATCTAATAATCGTTACAGTAACTCTCTGTTCTCCCACCAAATATCTATATCATGGAATTCCAAGCCTCAGACAGTACTAAACTCTAGCAACACATCCAAACTTAAACTACTGCTTAAGGAACACCTAACCAAAAACTGGCTTTGCTCCTGCACTAATCCAGACTGGTCATTCTGTCCTTCCTTGTTCCACCAGCCTAAAATATCTCTTCCCTTACTAAATTTCTCACACAGAATTCCAGTCTCTCTTTACCTATCTCAAGATCACTACTACTCCTATTTTTATCTCTCTATCTATCTATCTATCTATCTATCTATCTATCTATCTATCTATCTATCTATCTATCTATCTATCTATCTATCTCAGGCTTCCTACAGTTTTGTCATATTCCCTCCTTCTTGTACTTCACCTTAATATTGCCTTAGCTATCACTGTTTAGAACAAGTAACACTAGCTTAGCAACAATCAACCATATTGTAGTTCATATACCATACATGAATCTCAGAAGCATTTACCACCAAAACCATGATATTGATCTACTGATCAGTCATTTCTCTATGATGGCACAATCTAGTTTATTTGTTAGCTTTCTTTTTTCACTTTATATTACTCTCTCAATTTTTATTGTTTATGTATAAACTATTTACTATCTATATTTACCAAAGTTATGTATTCTTGTTATCAGTTTATTGTATTGTTTGCAAAGTGTTTTTGTAATGGAGTTTTTCTTCTGGGCCTCCACTGAAAAAGGGCCTCTGGCCCAGTCTGACATCCCTGGTAAACAAATGTAAAATAAATAAATGAATAACAAATAAATAAATAAATACATATATTTTGCACATGTATAAATAATTGAATTTTCTACGTAAGGACTTGCATGTTATGTTTTGTTCATGCATGTAACCTATATACTGTTACGATATATCAATATTGCTATCTGCCATGTAAAGTTTGTATAGTATATAGCTATTGTCATTTGTCATGTAGAACTTTTCTCAGAAGTGATTCTCATGCCCAGTCGGACAATCCTGGTTAACATAAGTGAAATAAATACATACATACATCATCATCATCATCTTCTATCGGCTGTTTCCATTAGGGGTCGCCACAGCAGATCACCTGTTTCCATTTCTTCCTGTCCTCTGCATCTTGCTCTGTCACACCAACCACCTGCATGTCCTCTCTCAGCACATCCATAAACCTTATCTTAGGCCATCCTCTTTTCCTGTTACTGGTAGCTTCATCCTTAGCATCTTTTTCCCAATATACTCAGCATCCCTCCTCAGCACATGTCCAAACCAACGTAATTGTACCTCTCTGGCTTTGTCTCCAAACCTTCCAACCTGGGCTGACCCTCTAATATACTTATTCTTAATCCTGTCCACCCTCGTCACATCCAGTGCAAATCTTAACATCTTTAATTCTGCCACATCCAGCACAAACTCCTGCCTTTTTGTCAGTGCCACTGTCTCCAACCCATATAACATAGCTGGTCTCACTACCGTCTTTTAGACCTTCCCTTTCACTCTTCCAGGTACTAGTCTGTCACAAAACACTCCTGACACTCTTCTCCACCCACTCCATCCCGCCTGTACTCTCTTCTTCACTGCTCTTCCACACTCACCGTTACTCTGAACTACTGACCCCAAGTATTTAAACTCATCCACCTTCACCACCTCTACTCCTTGCATCCTCACCATTCCTCTATCCTCCCTCTCATTCACACACATATATTCTGTCTTATTCCTGCTGACCTTCATTCCTCTTTTCTCTAGAGCATATCTCCATCTCTCCAGGGTCTCCACAACCTGTTCCCTACTCTCACTACAGATCACAATGTCATCTGCAAACATCATAGTCCATGGGGACTCCTGTCTGATCTTGTCTGTCAACCTGTCCATCACCATTGCAAATAAGAAAGGGCTCAGAGCTGATCCTCGATGTAACCCCACCTCCACCTGAAATGCATCCGTCACTCCCACCGCAGACCTCACCGCTGTCACACTACCCTCGTACATATCCTGTACCACTCTTACATACTTCTCTGACACTCCCGACTTCCTCATACAATACCACAACTCCTCTCTAGGCACCCTGTCATATGCTTTCTCTAAGTCTACAAAAAACACAATGCAACTCCTTTTGACATTCTCTGTACTTTTCCATCAACACTCTCAGAGCAAACATCTCATCTATAGTGCTCTTTCCCGGCATAAAACCATACTGCTGGTCACTAATCATCACGTCCCTTCTTAACCTTGCTTCCACTACTCTTTCCCACAACTTCATGCTGTGACTGATCAATTTAATCCCTCTGTAGTTACTACAGCTCTGCACATCACCCTTATTCTTAAAAATCGGTACCAAAACACTTTTTCTCAATTCCTCAGGCATCCTCTCACTTTCCAAGATTTCATTAAACAATCTAGTTAAAAACTCCACTGCCATTTCACCTAAACACCTCCATGCTTCCACAGGTATGTCATCTGGGCCAACAGCCTTTCCATTCTTCATTCTCTTCATAGCTATCTTTACTTCCTCCTTGCTAATCCATTGTACTGCATGATTCACTATCCCTACATCATCCAACCTTCTCTCCCTCTCATTCTCTTCATTCATCAACCCCTCAAAGTACTCTTTCCATCTCCTCAACACACTGTCCTTGCTTGTGAGTATGTTTCCCTCATTATCCTTTATCAGCTTTACCTGCTGCACATCTTTCCCAGCTTGGTCCCTCTGTCTGGCCAATCGGTACAGGTCCTTTTCTCCCTCCTTAGTGTCCAACCTTTCATACAGCTCTTCATATGCCTTATCCTTAGCCTTCGCCACCTCTCTCTTTGCCATGCACCTCATCTCCTTATACTCCTGTCTACTTTCTTCATCTCTCTGACAATCCCACTTCTTCTTTGCCATCCTCTTTCTCTGTATACTCTCCTGTACTTCCTCATTCCACCACCATGTCTCCTTGTCGTCCTTCCTCTGTCCAGATGTCACACCAAGCACCTTTCTAGCCATCTCCCTTACTAGCTCTGCTGTAGTTACCCAGCTATTTGGTAACTCTTCACTGCCACCCAGTGCCTGTCAACTCATCCCTGAACTCCACCTCACAATTACCCTTTTTCAATTTCCACCATATGATCCTTGGTGCTGCCCTCACACTCCTCCACCTTCTCTTAATCACCAACGTCATCCTACAAACCATACATACATACATAAATAAATCATAGAGATCAAGATTTGACTCTGATAACCTCCACTTTCACAGTGCAGGATTCTGAGCATATTCGTTAACTACCCTGTAGTCACAGACTAGGTCTGAAGTCAAGAATGTTTGCTTATTTAAATTTACTAAGTTGCAAAAATGACTAGGCAAATAAGTAAATACAAATAGCATCTTCATACTTCAGTCTCCAGTCTTCCTGAGCGCTGTACTTTTTAACACGTAATTACTAATCATTAATAATTTGTTTCCTGATGGTGTTCCCAACCTTTTAATTGTCAGATCTGATGTCATGACTCACTGAAAATGTCTTTTCATAAATGCTCCCTGCACATACCACAATGTCACAGCAGGAGATACATCTTCTGTAAGATAGTATGTAAACTACAGAAGATGATGCGAATTTCAGTGGGAAAATGTCCTTCTGAAAGCTAATACACAACAGAATGGATGTGATGTTTGCTTTTCTTTCCCCTCTCCCATCATGTAAGGTTCAATCTGGAAACAAGCTGTTAAGAGCTTGCTATAGTTTTCCTCAAGACAATTTTGAAATAAATAGATAAGATATACGAAAGACAAAGTGCAATGCATAGACCAACAGCAGCTTGCAGCAAACAGTTGTCACACTAGTTCAGTAGTTTAGAGGATAAACTGCAAACAATCCACTTGTGCCATCCCTCATTTGAGCTCCTTAGTGTCTGTCTAGATACACTGCATACTTCACAGCAGAACTATAACTTCAAGCACTTGTATTACCCCTGAATTTAGACAGTCATGGGGTCAGAGCATTATCTGGTTAATAAAAACAGAATAAAAATAGTGGAGAAGGAGAAGCTGGATAGATATGATGAGAAAGAATCATATATAGGTAGCACCAGTAAAAGCAGTATACCCATAAAGAAAATGTTTGTTCAGGCACAAGCAGTGTGCCTTTTCAGGACGCAGACAGGTATGGTTCCAGCATATACAGGCACCTTATCTCATCCTTCTGTTAGTTACTCTATGAGCACTGTAAAGCAGGATTTTGGAGATGGATGTAATCCAAAACAAACAGAATGTTGGCTGTGTGTCTCAATGATTACCTTCTTCTCTCTATGCCTGGATAAGAGCTACGTGATATAACAGTAAATGTACAGATGTACCCCTTGTGATAGTCAGAGGACATGCAGTAGTGTTATGGTAGTTTCATGTATCTTTTGGCTGGGAACATAGTCATGTGACTATACGAGCACCCAGTGCTGAAAAAGCATTTTATCTTCTTTCTCTAGTTAACAAATTGTACGAATTAAGCTGAGCCAGTATCATGGGACAGTTTGTCTACTTATGTCAATGTTAATGACCCAGATTCAAAGAGTGTTCCCAGACTGGGGTAGGCTCTTTGGGAGAGGGACAATGAAACTTTCACATGGCTTTCCTTACTTAGGTGATGGGGGATGATAATGTGCACATCTTTAAATCGCATGAATTTGTTGATCTTGAGCTAGTGAAGATAAAGGGAGTCAGTAAATATACAAACCACTTGCTCAGACCGATCACATGAACACACAAGTCCTGACATACTTCACACCAGCTGCTGAAGAGGGCATTTAAAATCATCTATATAGTCAACACCCCCCCTCCCCCAAAGGTCCCAGTTACTGGCTTCCACTTGTTACTGTTGTTTTATTTTTATAAAGTATAAACAGTGTTCGGCCTCACAGAGAGGCTCCCAGTGGGAGTGGGTGCACACCAGGATTCATCTCTGAGCCCACTGCTCTTCATACTGATGATGGACTACATTAGCAAACAGGTCAGAGTGGACATATCAACAAAGCTGCTGTATGCAGATGATGTGGCAGTACAGGCAGACTCTGAGCAAGAACTTCAGCAAAGGATAGGAGAATGGAATGCAAAACTGAAGGCACATGGGATGAAACTAAGCACAGATAAGACAGTGGTAATGGAGTAAATTGGGGAAATCAGAAGAAGCTGAGAAGTGAGATAGAAGGGAAGGTAGTGGAACAGGTTAATATCTTCACGTATCTGGGAGGGATGGCTGAAGAGAAAAGTCTGAATGAAGAGGTCAAAGCTAGAATCAGAGGGGCTGCAGCCAACCAGCATAGAGTGCCAGGTGTAGTCTATGACAGAAGAATGCCAAAGAAGCTGAAAAGTAAGGTGTATAAGACAGTGGTATGACCAGTACTACTGTATGGTACAGAAACCTGGGCAATAAAGGCAAAATGACTGAAGAAGCTAGAGGTGATGAAAATGAAGGGTGGTAGAATGCCCACCTTGGGAAAGATGTAGAAAGATGGACATAAGAGCAGAAGCCAACGTAGCTCCAATTGCAGAAAAGATCAAAGATAACAGATTACGGTGGTTTGGACACGTGCAGGAAAGCAGAAGACAATCTGTTGAGGACGATTTGGGACAGAAAGGAAGAAGGTAAGAGGAAGTGAGGATGTCCAGCAAAAAGGTGGATGGATTGTGTGAAAGAAGATCTGCGACAGTCAGGTATGAGTGTTGAGAGAGATGGTGAGAGTTAACATGATTCCCCGACCCCATGTAGAAAATGGAAGAAAAGGGGCTGATGAAGGTGAAGTTGGATACAATGCGCTCCATAGCCTTAAGGATTAAGCTAGTCAGATGAATTATAGGTCTATAGGTTCATAGAGTAGTACTATGCTAACTCCCTTTGTGGACCATTTAAGCCTAACCAATTACTCTATGTGAGAATCAAACACTGCACCTTGTCTTTGTAAGGTAAACACCTTAACTATTATGCCAATTGCTCTTCAGTTCCATGGGTCAGTGGCGTTATGGAAGGGGATCACAGCTGTTATTGTCCATGCTTCAGGGATCTACCCAGGTGGCTAAACTTAAGATGAACAAGTTTAGGAGGGGTTCAGCATGGGTGTGTTTGCCACTGTTTATTATACAAGCAGGCATGTTGTCTGGACCTGTTGAAGTGGCATTTTTGGTTTTGCTGTTTTTGAAGGCTATGTCTAGGGTGAAATCTGCACTAAACTTGTCTGCCATTATATTAACTATGTTCGTCTGGAACAGGATAGTTATTCCTGTTTCTTAGATTCTACCATAGCTAAAGAATGAAGTGTAGTGGTCCTTGATCTCACATGCCAGTTTCAGTTTTTCAGCATCTGCTGCAATGAACCTGAGTCGGTTGATAGCATGGAATTTATTGCAGTTGGAAAACAATAGACCTATCTCACAGGATTTTCCATATGACATTTTCAACTATTGTTGTTGAGCTAACAGCTCTAAAGTGTCCTAAATGTTTATACACCCCAGCTACACAAACGTCACTACTCTTCCTATTCTTAATCCGTTTTTCTAAATCTCTTTTGACTTCTACTTTTTTGCCATCACCATCTCTATAATCCTTCCACTTTCCTCTTTATAACTGCTTTTTGTTCCTCTCCATCCCATCTTTCATATCTCATACATACCCTGACATTTACTCTAATCACTGCCCCCCCCCTTTCCCATACAGCCACATTATCCTTCTCCTCTGTTTCACATTTTTGCCTTTTTTCACACTCTTGTTCTTAGGCCTGAGTACTTCGTCACTGACTTATTCCCCACACCATATTCTCCTCCTCGATTTGTTTCCAGTAAAAGAACTCACCTCTGTGCGTCTTCTCTTGCTTTACATAACCCATGCCCTGAATACCTCACTGTTGTCTTTGGTTCCTTATCCTCTCACCTGTACTTTATACTGCAGGGATATGATTACTGTTGGTTAATGTCACCTTTACCCAGATATCATTGATTGCCTCTAACCTGGTTAGGCCTACACTGGTTACCCCTCAACAGAAATGGTGATAACATGAAATGTAGAGTGATGCTGTTAAGATGTTAACTAAACAGACTGCAGAAGCAGAACACATACGTTAGCAGAGGGCTTGCAGTAAAATGTACATGAAAAATACATAGTGAATTAAATATTCAGAGTCCCAAAGGAAAGAAGACTGAAAGGAGATAATACAGACCTTCGATACAAAAGTAAAGTGCAGGAAGATGGCCTTATTCAAATAAGAATTATACAAGAAGATACCATTTGAGGTGACGGATGTATTTAAAGGAAAAGCTAGGGAATCTGTATTCACTTAAAGGGCTGACAACTTATATAATAACTATTCTGAAGAGGAGGAAGGTTCTGAAACCACATGCAAGTTTATGACTTTATGAGACAGATAAATAATATTTTCCTTAGGATTTCATCTTTTTAAAAATAACTTGTATAACGGATACACTGGCTTTGGTTAAAAGGTCTCTTTTTACTATGAGCCCATGTCTACATGTATCCAACCAAAAAAAAATGTAATGGTACCAGTTCAGTTTAATTAGACACATTAATGAAACTGTTAGGTCCTCTGAATAAAGTGATATTATAAATGCATGCCTTTGTACCAAAACCAGTAAACACTTTAGCATATGCTGAACTATTTACAAAATCTCTGTACAGCCATATTGATAGTTGGATAGAGCAAGCTGTGTCCTCTCTTATTAAGAATAAGGCAAACTTAAAAAACAATCACCCTGGTGGAATCATAGTATCAATAGGTTGTACTACAAAAAAAAAAAAAATCTTGGCCAAACATAGGAGGAACAAAGCCATACATACTAAATGCCCCCTGACCAATCTAAGCAGGCAGCTAAGAGGGTTAATTAATACTTCAAAGGCTAAATCTGAAGAAAAAAATAGCTTCTCGGGCAAAAGACAACCACAAAGCTATACAGCAATGCACAGAATTTATCGTAAATGGAATCACCAACACTGAACTGCTGGCCCTGATTATCCAAAAGAAATACTGCATACCACAATCCCTCTAACAGTTACTAGGGAACAAGTCATCAATGCACTTTCCAAGGCCAAAACCATGGCATTGAAGGGCCCAGATAACATCCCAGGATGTTTAATTAATAACATGAAACATGACCTCTCTAGTCCACTTGAATAACACTTCAGTTGCAGCCTCCAGTCATATTTTGTACCCAAGGAATAGAAGATGTCTACAGTCATTCCCCTACCCAAAGGAGGTCAAACCACTCATCCGGGTAACTACAAGTCCGTATGTCTTACCAATCTCATATGTAAGGCCATGGAAAAAATCATCATGGACATGATAAATGAGGACACAGGTGACCTGCAAATGCTGGACCCATGACAGTTCAGCTTTGTTAAAGGGAGGTCATGCCTATTAAGTCTGGTGGATTTTTTTGAGTGGGTCACTGAAGTATTGGATAAAAGTAAGACTGTGCACACAGCTTGCCACCACCTGGCCAAGGCTTTTGATACAATACCCCACCCCACTCAGGCATTATAGATAAGCTCACTAAATTAGGTATACATCCTTTTATCAATTGCTGGATAGCCATTTGGCTCACCGATAGGACCCAGGAGATCAAAATAGGTGAGGCTACCTCCACCAAGATGCAAAGTTACCCAGGGCTTGGTGCTGGGCCCACTCATTTTTGGCATCTATTTCTCTGAAATGGAAACAAGTGCTGAAGGTTTATGGCTAACTAGGTTTACAGATGATTGCAAGCTGGGGTTACCATAGACTCCCCTGAAGACACTACCATTCTTCAAGAAGGTCTATCGCTAACTAACAAATGGTGACAAAGCCATAGTCTTAAACTCAGTGCTAAGAAATGCATAATTATACCCTTTGGGAAGTCAACCATCCTGACTGATTGCCATGTTGATAATACACCCATAAGAGTTGACTCCAGTAGTCAGGGATGTGGGTATGCACATAGACATATGAGTGGGCCCAGTACCGAGTCCTTTGACCACCACATAGCCACAGTAGTGAGGAAATCCTTTTATGTGGCACATCTTATAAGTAAGGGTATGGCAAAGAGGTCATTATCCCACTGTACTCCACACTGATCAGACCAATCATAGAGTACAATGCTCCCTTTGGTGGGTACCTGACCAAGCATATGCAGCAGCTAGAGCAAACTCAGAGGTTTCTTATAAAAAGGATGCAAGGCATAACAAACCTGCTTTGTGCTGAGTGCCTTAAAGCCCTTTCCCTCTACTCAGTCTCCTATAGATTACTGAGGGGTGAACTATGCCTGGCTTACAAGCCATCTGCAGACTCCACACTTATGAATCTCTTACATATTCATAAGTCAAAGAGTACCAGAAATACAAGGTCTAGGGACTTGAACTTTGTCTGTGACTTAACCGGAACATGCTGGAGAGACAAACATGTGTCCCAGAGGCTGTTCCTCCTATGGAACAGGCTCCCCATCCATGCAAAGCTGAGTTTGTCTATTACCCACCTTAAGCATAACCTAGACTAGTGGATGGGCAATAGGAAATTTACACCAGGCCTGGCACCCATGTCCCTTATGGGCAGAAATAGCTTATAAATGTCTGGGCCTCAACATCCTATTTGGATACAGGACATCACTAGTCTTTTGAGAAAACTTGACTAGGCTTAGAAAGGCCCCTCGGGTCGTTAGCCTAGTAGCAATCTATGAATCTTTGAATCTATTTGCTAAAGTACAGCAGTCTCTTTGGTTTTCATGGGGCTGGTGATAGAATGCATATGCTGTCACTGTTAGCAATAGACACAGACAACTATGGACACTGTAGAGTACACTACCTCACTGTTTTTGTTCCTAAAGCTAACTAACCAGTGAACATCTCTTCTACACCCATTATTTGACAAATCCTCTACCATGAACCATCACATTATGCAAACCTTTATTCTGAGCACCATTTCATACAGCACCTCTCTTTTTATTCTCTTCATAGTGCTCAGGTACAAATCAACTGGACTCCACATACTTTATGGAAAGTCTTCCTCTATATGTTATAAAAGAGATTTTGTGGCACTTTGCATTATTGGTTTGAAATAGTTGTGTATCTACTTTAAAACAACCTGTTGAACCCACCTTTGGTTGAACTGATGATTCAGTGTGGTAGATTTGTAACCTAGAAGTATTTAACACTTCAAAACAGAAATGCATGCTCACTTTGCATTCACTGTCTAAGCAAGCAAATTTTCTTTCTTATTAAGAAATATATCCTGATTTGAGATTGTACAAACTCCTTTTCACTGTGAATATCCAGCCCTTTTCTTATAGGTTCATAGGTTAGTACTAGGATAACTGCCCTTGTGAGCCACTGTAAGCCTAGCCAATTATCCTTTGTGAGACTCAAACCCTGCACCTTGTGTTTATAAGGCAAACACCTTAACCATTAGGCCACCTTCCCAACCCTTTCAGATGTTAGAAGGTTATGTTTTGGTTTTATTTTTTCTCATAGCATGATAGCACAGTATGACTTTGAGGTTCGGGAATACTTTTCACTGCTGATGAAACTGGACTTACAAAAACTGCATTTAATGTTTGCGAATATGAAACCTTTTACCTTGAAGTGTGGATAATGTCTTAGAACATGAAGTCAGATCAACCATTTTTGATGTGCCTGTGCACTGGAAGAGCTGATAGCTGTAAACTCTGTCTGACAAACACACAGAGTGACATTTAAAGGACTGCTCAATCAAACAGCAAATCTCACGATAATCTGGCATTTCATTCCTTTTAGAGAAATACAACAAAGAAGGTCACTATAGCATGTAAATAATGTTGTTCCCACATTACTCAGACTTGGATGACAATGAAATTTTAAAAGCCAGTAAACAAAAACTCTTTGAACAACTAATTACGCAGTATTTTGAAACGAGCAAAACCTGGTAGAAAACAACTGCATAGACCTTAAACAGCCACACAAAACAGTCTGTTGAAAAAGCAATGAACTGTATTAACAAAATGTCATGGTATTGTCTGCATTAACAGTATAAAGTCTATATAATGTCAGATGGAGTTCAACAAATATTTTAAAGAAAACAAATATCCTACCCTGAGCTGTACCAAGGTGCAGCCTATTATTCTGATATTACTACTAGAAGACGCTAGTGTCTGTATCTTCACAGAGAGTGATTTAACTAATAATTATTCTGCAAGAGTCATTGCAGCATTTTATGTTATCTGTCATTTTCTTTGCTGGCTCTACTACATTTTGTGTTGTTCTTACTATTGGCTTGAACCATTTTTAGTTTATCTCCATTTGTAACAGTGTAACAAAATAATATGTGCTTTGCATAGAACTGGTCTGGTAAGAGTTAACTCACAGCTATCTTCTGCTATTTTCATATTATGCTGACTTTAACAGACATGACATGTGGCTTTCTGCATTATTATCTGTTTCATCTTTATCTATAACAAAACCTATTTTTCATACAGCTAAAATATGTTTCCTGGTTAAGGCGAATAATTTTTCCAGTAGTTCTCAGGAAGCTCTGATTCCACACTGCTGCTAGTATATTTGTTAAAACATGACAGATCACAGCAGCACAGTGTATTATTTATTGATAAAAGCTATTTGTGAATAAATGTATTTTTATATTGTTTAAGTGCACATTTACATAGGATAAGAACTCCTGTTTGACTTTTACTTTTCTAAAGTAAAAGCCAATACCAAAGGGCTCTGGCTGACTATGTTTGCAGATGACTGCAATCTGGGAGCAGTCATTGAATCCCCAAATAACTTAACCAGTCTGCAGAAAGTTTGCCTCATATAAATAACTAGTATCAAAATCATGGTCTGAAACTAAATGCCAAAAATGCATTATTGCATCATTTGGGAAGTCATCCATCCCAGGGAATAATCACATTGACAATATGCCTCTAAGAGTTGACCCAGTTGTTCAGGATTTAGGAACCTATGTGGAAACTGACCTAACATTTAAAAAACATATGTCTATTACTGTAAGAAAGTCCTTCTATATTGCACAGCTTGTAAACAAAGGGATTGTGTCTAGATCTTGGGATGTCATTGGCCCTTTATTCAGTCCTCTTTAGACTAGTCATTGAATGTAATGCCTCTTTAGCATGTATCTGTCCAGACACATGCAGCAACTGGAACGCCGACAGAGATACCTTACTAAAAGGATACAAGGACTAAACAATATGTCCTACACAGACCAACTAAAAGCCCTGACACTATACTCAGCATCCTACAGACTTCCTAGAGGTTACCTGTGTCTGGCCAGCAAGGCATCTTCTAACCCATTACTGATTGATTTACTGTACATCAGCAAGTCAAATGGCATCAGAAATACTCTGCAACATCAACAGAATCATTTTCTGAAGAGACAGGTATATCTCACATAGGATACCGCTGTTGTGGAACAGACTCCCCATCCACATAAAACAAAGTTCATCCCTGTTCATATTCAAGTGCAACTCAGCTCTATGGATGGGATATAGAAAATTTACCCCAGGACTGGCCCCTGTACAGATAAAGGACAAAGGCTGCTCCTAAATGTTTATCCCAGGCACAGGTGCCCTCAAATTATCTATGGCATGATCCCAGTTATTCTAATTACTTGTAATATATATAATTATCGACCCTGGGATAGGTAAGGCCAATCTATAACCAGATGACATCGGTTATACTGAGCACAAAGAGGGAAATTAGCTAGTAATAAGATGGCCTGCAAGGGCAGCTAGCCTGAACCTATGAACCTATGACCAGTACTCTGCATACCATATTGTAGTAGAAGCATGGTAACAGCGGTAACAGAAGTCAGAGTCATGATGTATTTCACAGATAAGATCATAATGTCATAGTTACAGAATAAAGGGCAGCATTTCTAGTAAGTTGCTCATGTGTATAGTGTACATGTGTGTAATTTGCAGACACAAGCAAGCAAATTATACATAATAGTCATATGCTGTGCATGTATGCGACCTTTGAAAAGTCATGAAAACAGAAATACAAATGAGTACATAATGACATTTAAATGAGAAGATGCATATAAATGCTGTGTTGATGGTGGATTAGTGGGGTCTATAGCAGAACACCAAAAGTTCACATTGTCGAATGTTCTTACATCGATCCCTATTCAGCGAACGCTGACAACATTGAACATTCAGAACAGCAAATTTTTTCCTAGGGAAATAATTTGCTGTTCCAAAACACATACACACAACACAAGCACACCAAACAAACAGCAAGCCACACACATACACCCAAAGTCTTACAGCTAACCCTACACTAAACTGTACAACCACCACTAACTATCCACTTACCTTAACCCAAACCCTAACCCTAAGATCCGTCACTATCGCACACTCACCTCACCCGCGCCCTAAACCTGCCCTAACCCTCACGTCCACACAATCGCACACATACCTCCCTCGTGCCCTAACCCTAACTCACCTAACCCACACCCAATCACACACTTACCTAAACCCAACCCGTAACTTTCCACCACAGTGTTGAAAACAGCGAAACGACAGAAACAGACAACCAAATTCTTTCCCTAGGAAAAAATTCGGTTATCTGTCATTTCGCTATTTTCAGTGTTCACTGAATAGGGGTCGATGTAAGAACATTCGAAATTATGAACTTTCGGTGTTCTGATATAGACCTGGATTAGTGAAGCACGTTTCCTACCTTTTGTGATTCAGATTTGCATTTAGGTACACATGAGAACGTTGCATGCATCGTTATGAAAAGCCAACCACCACCATTTCTAGCTACTCTGCATTTGGATAAGATGCCTGATTTGTCTGTGGGTCTTGTTATTTCCTGCTTTAAGATGCTTGCTTTCATGGTATCACAGCTTTGTTCACATTGAAGCACTAGGCGACCTCAGCAGAGGCATTATAGGCAACATGCAATGCATTATAACTTTGAGGAGCATGAGGTCCCTGAATGCTTTAGAGTGGACATGCATATTATAATGGCTTTGGTGAAATTATGTGGCACACAGATGGGAAATGTCTGAATGTGCAGCCTTCCTATTCCTGTAGATACCAATGTATATATAATCCTCACTATACTTCCCATGGATACCTTTCAGATACAGGCTGGGGACATATTGGGTATCTCTCAAGTTTCTGCCTCAGGGATATTGCAGCAGTACCTCAATGTTATTATAGACCATGTGGATGAGCATGTCTATTTCCCAGTGCCATCTTAGATCTGTGCCACTTTCAAGCATGCTTTTTATGGTCTGGCACACTTCCCTGAGGTACTTGTTGTAATAGATTGCACTCATGTAGCTATCAGTGGCCCTGAAACCAAGGGGGAATAGGTACTGTAAACAGGCAGGATTACCATTCCATCAACTGCCTAGTAGTATGTGATGCTTATGGCTTTATCACTATTGTATCAGCCCAGTAAGCTGGAAGCTCCCATGATTCCCACATATGGTGCACAAGTTCACTCTACCACCATTACCTACATGGTAGTATACTGCACCCTAAATCACTGAATACCCCATAGCTATTTTTATGTAGATGGGGTAAGATTCAGTGATTAAGCACCCTGTCTTCATGTGCACCCCCACCATTATGTTTTTCAGTTTATGTAGCCTACCCACTGAAAATTTGGCTTGTGATACCAGTCCTTAACCCCAGTAGCTGCAGAACAGCATTGTAACACCTCCCTGTCTGAGATAAAGATAGTCATTGATAAAGTGTTCAACCTACTTAAAGCCTGTTTGTTTTGCCTGGATGAGCATGGGGGCCCTTCGGAATGGCCCTCCTACTGTGTGGAGAATGTTTATTACTTGTTGCATTTTGCATAACATGCTCTGGTGCATCACTGCAACAACCAGTGATGGATGAAATTCCCAGTGGGATCACAGCTACCTCTCTTGTTTGCTCAGGAGTGATGATAATGATGGTGGCCAGCTGATGGCAGCAGCACAGCACCCTACCACCACCCCCCATTCACCCCCCCCACCACCACCAGCACAATGCAGGCAGATACATGGCAGTCTAGTCCAATAAGATAATTCACCACAGTACACCCTCTTAGAATCAGTCACAGTCCAAAGACAATTAGTTAAACAAAAGTTTAACTAAACATCTTTGGACTGCATCTGGTGTGCCACTGCCACAAGCAGTGAGAGATGAAACACCCAGTGGTTCCACAGCTCCGTCATCCTAAGAGGGGTATCTTGTGGTAGATTCTGTTACAGGTTTGTTGTTTTACATCCACTTACTATCATGTTGCTGTGAATTTTGTTACCAACATCTAGTCCATAACAATGGGTCATAACATTCATTACGTAGCTCTGTAGTCACACAGATCAAACTTTTAAACATTTAGTGTTGCCTGTGGGCTGTGCTGAACAGAACATGGTGAGCTCACACTGTGCATCTCATTCTCATGCGCAACACATGATACACAAATGTATACTAGATATGGTGACAGCCTTCATCATTTGCACAGTGTTCAGTGCCTTCATCTTGAAGGCAACAGTCCCACCTCCATCTGCATACATATGCAACTATTCTTGTACACTTCTTAGCCTAATTTATACATTTCTATTGCTGAATCCTTTGTTTGGGTGTTTTATCACTGGCTGCACTTACCCAATGGTTACATTTTAATGCATTTTGCATATCAGTTAATCGCCACTATTTGCATATTCGCCTTGTACACATGGGCAGTGTAGCACCACTAATGCCACCATTAATGCTGCAGTAAGTGTCTAGGCAGCCTTTCACAGGGGTCAGTGGTTTGATCCCTGATCACAACGATATGCATTTATGTGAAATGGCAATGATCAAATTGCCCTAAGGAGTATATATGCTACATGCATGTGAGTACGTGTGTCTTGTAGTGGCTAGTTTCTGCCACCTTCATTGATTACTGGGAAAAATGTCCATCTTCTTTCAGCTTGGATTATCCTTGTCTTTTACTAAATATAAAACTCCATTTCATTTGCAATAATATGACTATGCAATCTTTATTTTAATGTTATTGTACTCAGACCTGTTGTAACAATTCCTAGATAAAACAGTCTTCTTAACTATTTATCTTTCTTGCACGTATTTTCCAAACTCATTACTACATTTTAATTGCGTCACTCAAATGTTTTACTTACTTTATTACTGTATTAACGTACGGTTGCTTTACTACGTACCAGTTTCCTTATAACTGCCTAATGGAGCAGATTGCAGCTAAACAGATTCCTTGGATTAACCCAACTACCCTGTGTACAAAGTAAATTAATAATAGACTTGGATAAAGTATGTGCTGAAAATGGATTCAGGTACCCTAATTATAATTTCTTGCTTACATTTTTTGGATGAAGACGTTAGAAGCTGTGGTCTACAGCTATGAAGTTACATTGGCTGAGGTTTCGCAAAATGTGAAGTAGCTTATTTATAGCATTTCATGCTTCTGGGGTGAAAAAAGTGTGGTGTAATTACCAGAGAGCTCAGGGAAAAATCTACAATATTGTACTTTGCATGCAAGCATTAACTTCTGTATAAACATTGCTTTCTTAAAATCAATGTCCTTACTCTTGAGCCAGTTTTTATGTCACTTAATGAAGAATTTGCAGGCAAAAGTATTAGCAAGCTATGTCATGCACACTAGATTAGTTATTGAAGATACTGATATAAATGGTTGGGTGATTTAATATTAATAACAATAACAATAATACTTTTTTCTTTAGGAATGGTATATGGTACAGTCAGATATGTTAAATGTCTTACAGCACTATAAGTTACTCACTTTTTTATTTTCATGTGGTGTTGGTGCATGCTGGCTGATAGTGCAAGACACCCCTTTCATGTATCAACTTCTATATAGTTTGCTCACCTTCTTCTTCATCACAGTGTCTTCAGGCTGTGTAGTACTGCCTCCCTCCTCCTCATCACAATGTATTCATGCAGTATAGCACTTCCACCCTCACCTCTGCCTTTTACTACTATATGTATGAGGGCAAAGCCTGCAGCTATGCAATAGTGGTATATGGCTCTATAAACTTAGACAAATAAATGGCTGATAGTGCAAATACTTGGGGTTCTTATGCTGAAGATAACTGTGGCTTAATGTGTTTGAACCATTATTTTGACTGACCTCCTATTTTAGCTTGTAAATTTTATAAATGTTGGTGTGTTGTTCACTCTGATTTATTTTTGAGGTTTTCTGCCCTTGTGCACTCTGTAAATACATTCTTCCAGCAATGACCAAACTGTTTAACAAAATGTAATAAGTACATAAATAAATGTAATTTTTGCCTAGCTGCCGTTATGCTTGAAAAACAGATTAAATATATATTTTTGACACTTTAACATGCTGGTATTGCAAGTGCTGTTGACAGCACATGTGAATGTTAAGACTATAATCTAACGAGTTTAGCACTGAAAACCAACAAACATTTAGGGCAGGAAAATAACCTGATGTCACAGATGCTAATGTTGCTGTCTTGTTAGGAGATTCTGGTTAGTCCCCAGAACAACATCACATTTATTCAAATAAAATGCCCTGATTTTTTTTTCTGGTGCACAGATAGTTTAAGCGCATACAGACTGTCAAAATATATGGCTAGGAGATTATAGACTATGGAGTCTGCCTTATTCACCTCTGCACCTATACAGAAATAATCATAATGTACAAAGAAACAATATGACTGGGTAACTAATTATAAGTTTTATTGTTCTATTCAAGACCTAGTAAACAGAAACACCTTCTTGAACTTTTGGGAAAAAATCTGTCCATTATGTCCCTCAAAGAAAAATAACTTATGCTGCGCTTAACAGTTATAGAGATGGATTCATGAGAATTTCCTGCATGCACAAAATGGCAGAATTCCCTTACCTCAGTTTGAGTTTGAAATACTCTTGTCAGAGTGGCAGTGCAATAAACAAATGTCTGCTCATTAGCAGAACTGTATGTCAGAAACCGTCTTGCATTAGAGACCTGCGTGGATATGCACTATAAAGCAAGTACATGGGCTGATGAATCTTGCACCATGCCATGTGGCATCTACAACCAATTCATACTGCAGACAGACCGCATAATTCTAATGCTTGTTGCATGCACTTTCAGCAGATAGTATATCAGTATGAGTCCAGCAGGATAATGGACCCCCTCTGAATATTGGACAGAACATGCACTTGTTACGGCATTACCTTGTGTGCAGGGAGGCAGGATGGATGGGATCTGTGCTTTCACCTGGCACCACTTATCCTTCAATGGGACATCCCATCATGCCTTGCATATCTTCAGCTTCTGCCATGTGAATAGTGCCACAGTTGCCCAGTAGCATGTGTATCTCAATAAAGTAAAAGGCACGTGCAGCTCATTTAAGGGGGTCTCATTTGTACCACATTCAGTTGTGGAATGCAAGACCAATACCACACAGGGTCATCAGTGTTGGTGGAGGGAGAGTGAGGTGAGAAAGGTTACCCATAAACAAACAATTTTACCCAATATCAAAAGGGATGGAAAGACCCCAGACAAAAAGGAGTAAGGAAAAGCTTAAGAAGTGAATATTAGCATCCATACTGAGAATATTAACTACACAACATGTGAATCTTAGCATCCGTACTGAGAACATCTAACTACACAAGAAGTGAATCTTATCATCCGTACTGAGAACATTATTTAACTACACAAGAAATAAATCTTAGCATCCATACTGAGAACATTTAACTACATAAGAAGTGGATCTTATCATCCGTACTGAGAACATTATTTAACTACACAAGAAATAAATCTTAGCATCCATACTGAGAACATTTAACTACATAAGAAGTGGATCTTAGCATCCATACTGAGAACATCTAACTACACAAGAAGTGAATCTTAGCATCTGTACTGAGAACATTTAACTACACAAGTGAATCTTAACATCCATACCGAGAACATTTAACTTCACAAAAAGTGAATCTTAGAATCCATACTGAGAACATTTAACTACATGGTTATACTTGGAGAGCTATTCTGTGATGGCAGCTGTTTATACTCTAGGGTGTGAATAGTGCTTTACAGCACTGAAAGGTATTTAGCAAAACTGAAAATCAAAATAGCTGAAAAAGGAACAAAATAGATTCCTTTTTTGTTTACTAAACTCTAACCATAGCATTACCACCAAACCAAATTTGCCTGAATAGTGGTTCTGTTAGGTAAAGTTTTTTTTTTTTTTTAAGTTAATGTGTAGGGTTAGGGTCAGAGCCACATGAGTCGGGACGTTAGGGGAGCTTCATCTTCCTGCCTCCCTTTACTCATGTATGCTAACACTAACCTTATGGCTGTCCCTTACCCTTATTCTAACCCTATACAATAATTTGTGAAAATCCACTTACCTAACAGTACCGCTACACAAAACATCTGTTCACACACACATGCACTGTCAAATGTGCACAACACTCTTCTATCCCCTAACCTAACCTAACCAGCAAACTCTCACACACAAACTCAATGACATCCATTAGGACTCAGTCAAAAAAACTGCATTTGACAAATTCACTCACGTACTCTAGCACATTCAAACATGCACACCACTAAATCTATCTCCTTACCTAGCCCTTGCTTTCACCCTAACCCCACAAACACTCATACACATGCAACACTAAATCTATTCCCTTCTCTACCCCTCACTCTAACCCTTACCAGAAAACACACACACACCCAAAAAGTCTATCCCATAACTTACCCTCACTCTAACCCTAATATGTCAACACTCTTCCAAGCTTACACCTTAACAAGCTTACCAGAATCACAAATCTTCACTTTTCCACCTATTTATAAAAAAAGTATTCAGGTAAGTGTGCATTCAATCTGCTTAGTCACTTGAACAATTTGCTATAGAGTGTCCAGGTAACATAAATATATTATATAGGTTTACTATCACATGTTCGACATAACATTGTTCGAATGTACAGATGTCCGAACCAAATGTTCAGAAATCTGAACACCAAACAGTGTAAATGTCGAACTGAGCATTTAGGTGCAATCAAATGGGGACAAGCCCCCCCTGCTCCCCCATGTAGGGGGCTGTGCCCCCACACCCCCCTACTTATATATACAAACTCCGAGATCTCATTACAGTAAGGGTAAGGGTACATTTCTCCATCCCCAATATAGTGCGATCTGCACCGCAATGTTGGAGCTGACAACAGCGGCCATTCGCTCATGTCAGCATTGGCATTGTGGTGATCGCCCTACCGGTTCTGCCAAGTGGTTTTCGCACATAGTTTGTTCGTCTAAAAGACGAATGGACATATAATAGTAAACCTATTATATATATATATATATATATATATATATATATATATATATATATATATAAAATCATGCATACACACGTGCACATGTATACATGTGCAATATGTGTCAGTGTGCATGTGTACAAATAAGGATTGACCCTTTCCTGCTGTCATATGCTTAATGTGGCAGTGGAATCATATCATGGCTGCATCTTGGAATGTAGGAAGTAAAATGGAAAGTAAATATCCATGTACTAATTTTCACATTCTTCTAACAATGGGGATCATGAATATGGAAATGTAGGACTGTAGGTAACACCTCACTAGAAATTGTGTGCTCTGCTGCATGAATAACATGTCCTATAACTTCAATAAAACCTGTATGTTCACAGCAGATGGATCACTGAAGAAAAAATAATAGCATATTGTAAACTATAATCAATTGAAGCAATGTAATATCCTGTACAAGTCATTTGTTCACTAAAGTAAGCAGGTGTGTTTGGTTCATAATTATTATCTTGTTTCACGTATTGTGAGCTTGTATGTTTATGTAGTATACCTAAGTTCATACAAGGTAAATGTATTATCCAAATATTTTTGAGACAGATTCTGAAGCTGAAATTAAGACTAGAGTGGCAGGAAGTATCAGTATACAGCAAGCAAATTTCAATGGCTGTCAAACAAATTTGATATTCTCTGTGTATGAACAAGGTCTTATAAGATAATGCCTTGACACTGACTAGGAATGCAGAATGCAGAGATGCATTGTGGTTAATTTTTGACATTCATTATGTAATGTTGGGAGTGGTGGAGATTTACAGCTTCTTTAAAGTCTGAATCACCAAAAGCAAAAAATGGCTGTACCTTCACCCTTCAACTCCACACATTCCCACCTGGGTTGGTTGACCAAGAAATACCCTGTATTTCACCTCCAGCCCTATATTTCACCAACATGCATCCAGGTAGACTGCCCTATGGGTGAAAAAATTGCCAATTTTTTTAGTTAAAAGCTGAAATGTTCAGTGGGCCCAGTTCTATATATTGCTATGGTATAACTAATTTCCATATCAAAAACCTACCATGGCAAATGTCATCAGGGCTGTCACATATCTGAATGAACATTCAAGACTTTTCTTTGTTGGAAACAAGTGCGATTTTTTAAAATTATTAATCGTTGATTTGATACCTTATCACAGTGTTTTAAAAGACACATCACTGGACCTATCCAACTTTGTAAAACCTAGACTCATTTAGGAAATGTTCCTTGGATTCTTAACACGACTGTGATATAACTCTGTCACAGGAAACTGTTTTCTACAGTGTTTTATACATATGACTCCCTTGCTCATTAACCTTCTATTGAAAAAAGTTTATGAGCCAAACATGACCTTGGGCATTTATAACATCTGACAACTGTAAATGTGTTGTAGACAGATTTGAAGTATTTTTGGGCAAATGTCTACTTTCAGTAAGATTTGTTTTTCATAACATGTTTCATTAATTGCTTACAACCTTTCCACACATTTCCAGATGTAGCCCTCTAATTTTCTCATCTTCAGAATTGCCCAATAAGTACATTTTAGAACAACCACCCTTATATAAATGTTATACTTAAAATATTTTTCAAACCTTAATATTATGCCCTGATAATCCCATGTATCTTAAGTTTTGCTGTATAAAATTCCTCATCTAGAGTACCATGTGTTCCAGAATTCCCCTTATTCTATAGTAAGTGATATATTTTCGTACCATATTTAGCCTACTATCCAAAGTACTGTAGAGAAATGTATAACCCAAATTCCATAACTAAGGGCAGCATAAACATATATGTATCATGTTAATAAATATCTTCTGACCCACTACATGCTTTTCATTTAGAAAAATCATGATTAGAGAATATCCTCATCTTGTTTTCAGTTTCATTCATCTGTTTTCCTCAGCGAATGGCTTATGGTTCTTTTATAAAAATACTAGACCTCATGATTCAGCTTAGGTTTTCTCTGTATATCTATATTTCTTCTTCATTCCACCCCACCTTTAATTTTATTGTCTATTTTCTTACTAAACATTAAATCCAGAACAGTGTAGACAAAGTGCAAGCTGATCAGAGCCGAGCAGAACAACGTGAATGCAGGTGATCAAGCCAATGGACCATGATGGCTAGCAGAAACTCCACTAGAATGCCACGTAGTACAAGGCAGACTGTGGCAGTAGAGTGCTGGAAAGTGCCACACAGCAATCACTTTTAGTAAACAGTCAGCACATGCAGTTCTGTGTCCAATCAGCTGGATATCTGTTGGTCTCATGAAAGGAGGAAGAAGTGTAGATAGTAGGAAATGGAGGAACATAGCAAGCAGAAGTGCACACAGAAAGGAAGGAAGGATAAAGAAACAAGTTAGGGGATATAGAGTACATTTTTTGTGGGGATAATTCTCCATATATATAAATGTGTGTATGTGTGTGTGTGTGTGTGTGTGTGTGTGTGTGTGTGTGTGTGTGTGTGTGTGTATATATATATATATATATATATATATATATATATATATATATATATATATATATAGAGGGCGAGAGAGAGAGAGCGAGAGAAAGGAAGGGAGAAGAGATGATGGGAAGGATGAGACAGAAAGAGGGGGATGAAAGGTGCAAAAGAGTAGTGAGTGGAGGCAGACAACACAGACACATACACACACACACACACACACACACACACACACACACACACACACACACACACACACACACAAAATGAACATTACAGACAAATACAGGTGGATGTGAGCATGCTAGGAAGGGGGATAGTTTGTCTTGCCACAGACACAGGGTAGAAAGATGGTGATAGCGGGATTGGACAACATATAAGGAATGGGTTGGTGAACATTAGGATAGGGGCACACCTGGCTTAGGTTAGACTGGGGAACAGACAACATGTTAGCCACTAACTGCACCAGGGAGACATTATTGGAACCAATGAGATAGGATAGGGTGGCTGGTGGTGGAAGCCAAACCTTTCTCGGGTGGACTACTATGTCATAGATCAAGAGAAAATCTATGATTCAGTTGAGATAGTTTTGGGTACTGGCCATCTGATTGGTTATTCCCTGTTAGCCACCTTCTCCAGCATCTTTTGTAACAAAACCTGAGTCAAAGTGGTTGACTGAGCTAGAATACCTCTCAGGCAGAGGATGAAAATCCTCTCCAGCAAAGCTATTCCAGCCCTCTCACCCAACACAGCTGCAGATAATGTAGGGGGTGGATGATAGGTGATGCACCTACATTCCACTGGCATCATCATGACCTACAAACTGGAGACAGATTGGAAAGTGTACCATAAGTGAAGAAAAGCTACAAATGCAGGTGAGTTGATAATATTCATACCAACCCCACTGTGCTGAACATCTTTTTTGCCTCCTGTGACAGCCAACACATTTGATCTCTCACTCTGCCCCAAGTGAAAGAGAGAAGGACACATAAGCCATCACTCAAAGATATAGGCAAGATGTATACAAGGAGTCAAAGCTACAGTCTTACATACAAGTGCAAAATAGCAGAAGTCTGAAATAGTCCCCACAGCATCACAACTGAATGCCTATTTGCATGAGCCCACAATATACACCCGTGCTACATGAATATATATTTATATGCAACCATTAACACCTGCAGCACAGATATAATCCCCCACATTATCCCACCCATTATTTCCTGGCACCTGTTAGAAAAAATTGTCTTAAGTAGGAACACTGTTCTGAATAACAGTAACAACACATTTTAAAATTACATTTTGAAAAACATTAACCATGGCAAACCCTTGTTTTACCATCTGGGGTTTCCTTGCCTAACCTATTATTCCTACTGTTGGAGAGCTTTGGAGCAGAAGTGCTGCAGCTCAGCACTGGTACTTGCATTGCACTCTGGTCTGGAGGATGCCTGTGACCTCAGTAATGACCTTAGCCAGGCCACACCAGGCATCCACCTCTCTCCATAGACCCACACAGGGTCCCAGCAGCTTCTCCTTTAACTGACTATGCAGGAGGAAAAGCATGATTTTGCACTGCTTTGCACACCATGCAGGTGTTTTCTGTGAGGCACTACCACCGGCAGGCCTTGACAAGCATTTCTTCAGAAAATGATTGTACTTTCAAAAGGAACAAAATGGTGGTGGGTGATTTATGCTAGAATTGAAAATTTTGAATTGTGAGTCGTATAGTACAGCACTGCTCAGAACAAACACATTCATACACATGCAGGTAGCCTACACAAGCCAATGGATATTGTATATTAGACACAAACAGTGGAATCTAGTACTAGTCTATGCCACATTTTCACTTCAGTGAAATATAGTGATTTATAGACATTTGGGAGCATTGGTCCATTTGCATGCCTGCTATGCAGATTGCTTTAAATTTGTGTCTTTAACATCGGTGGCACCATTTAACCTTAAGCTGCACACCAAAAAGAAGCACTAATGCAAGCAGACAAGCAAAAAGAATCATGTTTTTGGCAGCAGGAGACAAACCCAATAAAGGTATTCAGTGTTTTGCAGTACTGTGTTAAAATGTATCTATCGCATTTTTTAAGCAGGAGTCCTTGCCTTGGCACAGAGTATAGCTAATGTTACAGATCTGTACTGTACTTCTCTGTAACTTGTCCTTGCATGTATTCAACAAAATTAAAGATGAAGGTGTGTATCTGTATAGTACGTGTGGGAAAGCAACCCACAATATCAGGTATCCCTATGTCATACTATCCTGTTGATCATACACAGAGTAGGTGTGTGTGTGTGTGTGTGTGTGTGTGTGTGTGTGTGTGTGTGTGTGTGTGTGTGTGTGTGTGTGTGTGTGTATTTACGTATGTTGTGGGGACAGATGAAGTGGGCCTTCACAAATGTATCCCTGAGACTATAGCCCAGTAATCTACTTTTGCCTGTGAATCACTAGATGTCCTCAACCCATGATGTCTGTGGATGTCACCCTTCCCTTATATATTCCTGTGTGTGTGTGTGTGTGTGTGTGTGTGTGTGTGTGTGTGTGTGTGTGTGTGTGTGTGTGTATATATGTATTATTCTACTGTCCCCAGCAGACAGTAACCAACACCAGTGTCTCTTGTTTTCATAGATTTAGTCAAGTCCTGAAAAGGAGGTGGACAGCAAAATTTGGACACATAGATTGAGAATAATGTTTTGCTGCAGGTATTCATTCCCATGGTCTGTTGTTGGTGCAAAAACAATGTTGGATCCCTGTGTCACTGACATGATAGGATGGGCTTTTAAGAACAGCATGCATATGAGAGTTCAGCCACTGGAAAGGGTCACTTAGCACTGCAAGTGAAATAGATGAGAAGGACTTTTTAGAGTTTACATAGAGAAGAAGGCACAGATATCATACTTGGAACATAGGACACAGTGGGAGGAATTTCCTAACTATCACCAGGTCAGTAAATACAGAATATATATACAGCAACTGTGCACATACAGAGTGTACACAGTCTAAAAACACCAATGCATATGTTTCCTGAAGGTATGTGAGGTGTTCAGACACACTGGAATGGTAACAGAATTATTTATCTGTTGTATATTTGCAGTTTTGTGTAGGCCATTTGCATGGGTGGGTCTCATGTAGCATGAGTATACAAATTCACTCACTTCTAATTTGTTTTTTTGTATTTACAGGCTGGACTACTGCTATACATAAATAAAGACCTCATATGCAATAAAGGAACCACAGGGGAAATAAAACTGAAGTATCACAAAAAACCACAAAAGGTTCCAAACACAGCAGACACAGTAGTACTTTATTCGAAAAACTTGAACAGGTAAGCGCTTTCATGGATCTCAAATCTGCTTCATCAGACCATACTAAATAAAACACACCAACTGATGACTATTTAAAAAAATAAGGCAACCAATCAGGTTAAAGTCTAAAGGAGGGTAGTCAACCCATTGTAAGTATTGTGCAATATATGGTACTGATATGAAATTGAATGGTACTCACTTGTAGAAATGGCCTAAAAATCAAAACATATATATAAAAATATATATAAAAATAATATATAAAAAATACAAAAACACTATTTAAAATCATGAGCAAAGTATGACTAATAAAAATGTGACTCATGAAAAATAGTACATAACAAACAGACTAACAGTATATGCACAGATAAAATATAGCATTTGTCATATCAAACAGGACTAGCGATGTTTAAGTGCTCTAGTCCTTAAAAAGGGTTTAAGTGATGCCTTACTATTTAGACCTGTGGGTTTATTAGCTTGTAGTTGTAAAATCCATTTCTGTTCTAGAGATTCAGTCTTATTTTTGAGGTCACCACCCCTGATATTAGATGCACAAGTTCTAAGGCTAAAAACTTAAACGTATGGCTAGGGCCTGCTTGTCTAACATGCATAGCTAGGGCACTAGATTCTTTTGCATTCCTAGTATCTCTCAAATGTTCAAGGATCCAATCCTTAAATGCTCTGTTAGTCTTACCTATATAATAAGAAAAACAAGTAGTACAAAAACAAAAATACACCAAATTATTGGTATGACAATCTGCATAAAAACTTGTGTCAATCTTAAAACCAAGTTGAGGGTGGAGAAAGTGACCCCCTGTATGTATACACACACAAGCTATACATCTTCTACAGGTATAAATGCCCATTCTGTCAGATTGAACATAGCTAGAAGGATTCAGTGGTCTACAGCACAACTGATTCTTAAGGGATTTATTATTCCTGAATGTTAAATCAGGTTTATTACAAATCACACCTTGTAATTCAGGCATAGTTAATAAAATGTCCCAATTAGCACTGATAGTATCACATACCATACTAATGTTACTAGCAAAAGTCAAAGGCATTCTGACCCTACTACCAACATTAGTGGTAGTGTAGCTCTGATCACCAACTTCATCTAAGATCTGTATGGGAGAAGAAGTACGATTTGTACTAAAATATGGTTTGCATCTACCCTTCCTCTCCTTCCAGGCTTCAGATATTTGAGTGTTGATAACATCCCCTTTTATACCCTCTACTCACAAATTCTTCCTTAAGTGAAGTGAGGGCCATTACTAACTGAGCATCATCACTATGTAAACGCATAATGCGAAAAATTTGTCCACGAAGCACATTGAGTTTAGTGTGATTAGGATGCATACCATTATTATGTAAAATATTGTTTCTTCTAACACTCTTCCTGTACATACTAGTGGATACAGAGTATAGGGCATCCCTACTGATCTGTACATCTAAAAACTCTATCTGTGTGGAAGAATATTTATAAGTAAATTTAAGAAAAGCATTCATACTGTAGAAATTCCAGTAGGGATTCCTCAGAACCTTGCCAAAGCAAACAAATATCGTCCACAAAACGCGTGTACCATCTAATCAATGTGCCATATCTGATATTGGATAGAATATGCTGGGTCTCCCAGTTAACCAATGTTTGGTTGGCGTAGCTATTTGCACAAGCTGTGCCCATAGCTACACCAACTTTTTGCAGATAAAAATATTGTTGAAAACAAATACATTGTTCTCTAAGATAATTTCTAAAGAGTACAGAGGAGGCTAACTTTTTCAGTAGGCATATTATGTGTAAGTCTGACATTCTCTATCCCCCCAATCATTGGGGATAACAGTGAATAAAGAGGCAATGTCTAGAGTGACAAAAAAGCAAGGTCCTGCAAAAACTTCAGAGTAATCACTTAGCTGAGAAAGGAACTCATTTGTGTCTTTCAGTACAGTCTTACACCTATCTAGAACGATATGTATATTCTTTTCTATAAATATTGACAGAGGTTCAGTTGGCCAGCCTCTGCTAGATACTATGGGTCTCATTGGAGGTCTCAATAGACTCTTGTGTACCTTAGGAAGGCCGTACAATATGGGAATGGTGGGATTATCAACCTTGAAGTAATCAAATAGGGGTTCTGAGATTAAACCGGTTATCAAAAGATCAAAGACCAGAAATTCCACCTTTTCAATAATTCCTTTAAGTGTCACTGCTGATAGGGAAATATAAGTATCAGTGTCTCCCAATAATTCCATCGTACCAGATACATAGGTATTCTTATCAAGCACAACAATACCGCCCCCTTTGTCGACTGGTCTTATTTCATTGTTATTCATGTTTTTCAACTCAAATAAACCTGCCTTTCTGAATGCGTCATGTTAAAAAAGCAATCATTTTGTCTTCCAATAAACTTCTGTCTCAGCTGCTTATCACATATATCTACAAACAACTCTATAGTAGTATTAGTGGGAGGCACAAATGTGCTAGGTTTTTTAAAAATACTTTTGTTACCTATATTGTTATTAAATATGGTTTTAAGTGTAAGAGTCCTACCAAGCAACTTTAAATCACGTAGAACATCAGTCAAAATGGCTTTTTGGGCAGGAACGAACATTAGCCCTTTATTCAGAACAGAAATCTGTGTCTCAGTCAATATAGCAGATGAAATGTTAATTATTAACCTGCTTCATTCTTTTTCCAGTCCTCGTTAGGTCTTCTTTGCTCTGAAGGCATCAAATCCTGGGGTTTGTATACTGATACCTGTATCTGCCTCATATCGGTAGCGGATCCTTCAATAAAAAACGTGTTTCAGCTGTATTGGATACAGCCAAGTCTCTTGAAGTTTTCGGTGAACTATGCTGTGGCATGGTTGTTAATTTCTGTCTTACAGAGGCTTCGTTGTTAATAGAGGCAGCCAAATCAGTATCCGCAGTGTTTACTTGTTTATTTACATGATTAGTATTCCTTTCTGGCTTAGTCATTGAACTAGATGTGCTCGCTGTAACTATAGAAGTACAGGATAATTGTTGAGAATGTACGAGCCCTGGATTGGCCGTACGGACTGTCTCAGGAATCTGCCCACTTCCTGTAGCACGTTGTGAGGTTGAATGAATCATTGGTCTCTCTCTAGACCAGGAGAAAATGTTACCGTTTTCAAAATCAGATTTATCCCGTTGAATCTTCTTAGCCTTCACATTTGAGAGTCTCTTATCATATGCTGAAATATTGTCAAATAGAACATCCATCTTATCGCCAATAATATCCACAGGGTAGGTGTCGAAAATATTATTCTGCAACATTTCAATTTGTTTATACAACTCCGCCTCTTCAGGTTTAAAGAAATCTATCAGCAACTGCATGTACCTTGCACTACACTCCAGGTTAAGCAGTTGCCAATGTCAAAACAGTTCAGGATATGTTGAGCCATAAGATGGCATTGCTAAGACCCTGAGCCCTCTTGGTGCTATTTGTAGATTCAGTGAGGCTTCCAAGTGAAAGCGTTGCCACTGCAAACGCTTGTACTTGTAGAGGGCACTCTCCAAAGAACGATATTCTTTAATAAAAGTCTCTCACCTATTCAGGTCAGAGATTGTACTATTAGAAAGTAGATTCACTGTTCCATTCAATAAAGGATTACTCTGATCTAGCAAAAGTGTACTTAGGCGACTGTAGACAGATCTACTCGAAATAACATAAGTAGGGAATGAGGCAGTATCAGATAATCCAGTATTGCCTTCAGTCATATGTAGAAATTTTTACACACACACACACACACACACACACACACACACACACACACACACACACACACACACACACAGTCACTCGTTCAGGAAACCTCAGTCTATTCAATTGTGCTCTCACTTACACTCACCCATATACACACACGCACACAAAACCCAGCACTAGCAATCCCCTAATTAAACACACACACCATCACAACATACGGAACCGCACATGCACACACATGCAGTAAATGGACACCATTCATAACCCTGCAGACACACAAGCACACTATAGCACACATACACACACTCACACTTACATCGCTAGTTCTCCACTAAACTCCCCAATATTTATCTGCAGCAGGGCTTCTTGCCATGGAAGTATTGGGGTAATGCAACATTTCAGCTGTGTTAATTAACATGTACAACTCGGATAATTTGTGTAGTAAAGCAATTTTTTGAATCACTCATTTGATTACATTCTTCTTGAAGGCATTTCCATGGAGAGGATATGGATAATTAGCAGGTCTATATTAAATCAGCGAACGCTTAAAAAAGCGAACAATGATTTATCGACCCCATGTAAACGAAAGCTTACAATCCCAAACACTTAGAACAACAATTTTTTTTCTAGGGGAAAAAAATCGCTGTTCCAAAAAAGAGAAAAAAAAAACAAACTTTAAAACATTACATAAAGTAACACCCCCCTACTTAAATATAACAACTCCGAGATCATACTACAGTGACGAAAATAGCAAAATAACAAAGGTGGCCAAGAGATTTCTTTCCCAGGAATAGAATTAGCTTATATGCCATTTCGGTATTTTGCCGTTTCTTGCTTTCAAATTCGATCAAGATGCATTCGAAAGAATGCGTCTTCGATCATATAATAGGGAACCTAATTAGCATAGGCCAGTCTCCCTGTTTACCTCATTATAATGCAGCATGGCCATGGTGATGGCCCACTGCAGTGATTCCATTGACTATGCAGAATTACTGTGATGGGGCTGTCTATAAATCAGAAAGGGCATCCACCAGTGGTTGGTTACTTGTGTTAGAGCTTACAGCTGGTTCATAGGTTCATACTAGGCTATCTGCCCTAGGGCATTTATAAGCCTAGCCAGAGTGTGTTTGGCTTTCACCACCCATTTTAAAATAATTTTGCTATGCCCTTTTTCGAGGTTAGTATACTGTGCCTCTGTCTAACAGTGACACAGAAGTGATACCCGAGGTAAACCTACGATCTCCCATCCACTCATCAAGATTCCTCTTGAAGAGAGTCAATGAGGGACTCTGTCTAGCCTGGACTGGGATTTTATTCCAGAGTGAAGGGAGCCTCTGGGTTATGAATCTGTCCCTCCAGCATGTCCTATTTATTTCAGTGCTGAGGTTCAAGTCTCTCGAGCGTAGCTCGATGGGATTTGGATTTTCTGAGGTGCAGCATGTCCATTAATTCCGGGTTGGACATGGCTTTATACATCAGGCACAGATCGCCTCTGAGCAGGTGGTATGCCACTGAGTAGAGCTGGAGTTTCTTTAATCGGGCAGCATATGGCATCTGTTTGAGCCCTTTGATCCTCTTGGTGAGGTACTTTTGGGGTCTTTCCAGTTGCTGCAGGTGTCTGGTAAGGTACATCCCAAAAGGGGCATTGTACTCAATTATGGGCCTGATGAGGGATGAGTAAAGAGGCACGATGACCTCCCCTGATCTAGATGTGAATCCCTTCATGATTAGGTGGGCTATATAAAATGTTTTTCTAACCACTTTGGCCACATGGTTGTCAAATGAGACATTGCTATCAACTTGGGTCCCCAGGTCCCTAATTACTTCTTCTGTACTTAATGGATTGCCACCTATGTGGTAATTTGTGGGCACTTTGTCTTTGCCAAAGGGGATGACTATACACTGTTTTTGCATTTAGCTTGAGGCCATGGCTCTGGCACCAGTTGTCTGTTTCTATGAGGCCCTTTTGGAGGATGCTTGTGTCAGCTGGAGTGTCAATTATGGCACCCAGTTTGCAGTCATCTGCAAACTTGGTCAGTCACAGTCCTTCTGTGTTGGCCTGTACCTCCGAGAAATATATACCGAACAAGAGAGGTCCCAGGACTGAGCCTTGTGGGACGCCACTTGTAACTGGTTTGGAGTCTGACATGGCTCCAGCAATTCTAACCATGTGGGTTCTGTCCTTGAGCCAGTTTGCAACCCATCTAGTGACATAGGGGTTTATATTTAAGCTGGTGAGCTTATCTATAATGCCCGAGTGGGTATTGTATCGAAGGCTTTTGCGAGGTCCAGGTAGGCTGTGTGGACCACCTTGCCCTCATCAATGGCCTTAGTGACTGTTTCAAAGAAATCAACCAGGTTTAAGAGGCAGGATCTGCCCTTAACAAAGCCAAACTGGGTAGGATCCAGTGTCTGTAGGTCCCCAATATCTTTATTTATGAGGTCCATGATGATCCTTTCCATAGCTTTGCAGACCAAGCTAGTCAGGCTTATGGGGCGATAGTTTCCAGGATCCGTTGAGGCACCACCTTTGTGGAGAGGGACCACTGTTGCTGTACGCCACTCTTTGGGTACATATCCTGTAGTAAGGCTGAGATTGAACAGTAGTTTTATGTTTGGGTTTAGCTCTTCTTGGAGTTCATGTAGGATGCAGCCTGGGACGCCGTCTGGTCCCACTGATGCTGTGTTTTTTGCTTTGGAGAGGGCAGCTCTTACCTGAGCATCTGAGATTTCAGGGGGGCAGCACTCTGCTGGGATAGATATTTGCCCTTTTGGTGGGGAGGCGTTTGCACTGAACCTGTCAGCTAGGATGTTGGCAATGTCTGTGGGTTCGGTGTATTTTTTGTCATTTTGGACTAATTCTGAGCATATCTGGGAATTCCCACCCAGGTTCCTAACATAACTAAAGAAAGCCTTGTGATTATCCTTAGTGTCCTGTGCAATTTTTCTCTCAAAGCTGGCCTTAGACGATTTTATGAGTGCCCGTAGTTTTTTGCTAATACTAATCAGAGATGCCTTCCCTTTTTGGGATTTTGCTCTATCATGTAGTAGCTTCCTCCTTCTGTTGTATAGTTTGTTTATGGCTGGGGTCCACCAGACAGGACATCTGCCTTTGGAGGACTGGGACTTGGTTTTATTTGGGATTGCATGATCCATGCATTCCTGAAGGTGTTCATAGAATGCGTTTATAAAGGATTCTGCAGTCTGGGCCGTATTTTCCACAGGGTAAACCTACGATAGTCCTTTCTGAATCCCAGACTATGTGTCTTATACTTGTGAGAGTATGTACAATGGATTATTCAAAAATATCTTAATATAATCCATGAATACTTCTTTTTTCTAATTTTTAGTTTAATTTTATCATCTGTTAACTGGATAAGTAGTCTTGTCTAGTAACCTTTTTCCAGACATGACACAGACTACAAGGACAAGGTTAAATGCAAAATAAATAGATATATAGTCAAGTATAGACAATCAACCAGCGTGTTTTTAGAATGTTGGGGAAACAAGATACATGAAAAAAAACACACCGACATAAGGAGAAAATACAAACTCCACACAGACAATGACTGGGGTTACAAATGAAGACTGGACCTGTAGGCAGACAGTGTGTAAACCCTGGATCCTTTCATCCACTCATTGTAGAAATATATACCATACTACACTCAATGCATTGTACAGCCTTTGAAAAGTAAAGTGTGGAAACTCAAATTTTCTTTACATACCATACTAACAGCATGTTAAACTGCTTTACTGTCAGAAAAAAAAAAAAGAAACAGACCATAATGGTCTAAGAAAGAAAGGAAATGCCTTGCAAAAATATTACTAAAGCCACAAGTATTAAACCGAGAGACACAAAGTACTGACTTTTAGTCCTAAGATATCACTCCTACACTACAGTCTCACTCTTCCTGCATCTCACAGTGAAAGGTGGGGCTTCTTCCAGGGATATCATCCTGTTTTTGTGTTTAGAAAGGAATTTTGCTGGAAGAGGTATATGAGAATGCAGGGTGCATTAAAGCTTCCTATTCTTTTGTCAGTCTTCACAGCTAGAAAAAGGAATTTCATTTCACAGACATAGCAGAAAGGTGGCTTGGGAATATGAGTATGGGCTTCAAAGCTTCCCAGTAACTATCACAACACACATTATGATGCTGAGTAGGTCCACCATTTTGTACTCCATATTATCCACTATTTTGTTTACAACTTTTTTGTTGACATGTAACATTCTGCTGTACCATTAAAATTTGTCTTTTTATTCCTATTATTTTTGTGGAGTTTTCTCTTCGGAGCTACACTGAAAATGAGGCTTGCCGTCCAGACATTTCCAGTTAACAAGCACAAACAAGCTAACAAAAGAAATACAGAAATAGTATAGCCATCATTTCCAAATATGAATGCACACAGCAGATCAGTAACTCAAGATATCAATAACTGTAGGTCAACTACATATCCCACCAACTAAAACCAGCTTATTTAGCAATTAAATGACACAGCCAGTTTAACATGTTTCTTTACACAATTGTTCTGTTTCCCACACAGACATACAAATTGCCTGTATGTTTTAGAATGCAACACTATATCAATAAACTGTCAGATGGTCACACACCAAAAAGGCACTTCTTGTCTGGAAAAGAAAGTAATTCAATGAAACCAAAACATTTTCAAAATATCAACTAAAACACTCTAAATGTGTTAAACAATACAATTGTATGAAAAATGCAATTTTAAAATGTGTTATATATGCAAGCATATAATTTATCTTGTCCTAGACCAGATTGCATACACTGAGCCACCTTTTTACAACTGTACAAGGCAGTCATTATAATTGTAATTGCTTTTATTCCCAAAGATCCTACAAAATAAACATACTGCTTCTGCACTGGTGTTACTGAAATAGTATTTTATCTAAAAAACAGAGCTGAAGTCAAAACATATTTTCACATATTTACTTAACTGGGAAATTTTAATCTCCATTTCTAAATAACCCTAACTATGGAAACAAAGGCCTTGGTGTAACTTGTATAATGTGTTTGCATTCATGTTTTGTAAGTCTCACAGGTTGTCTGCAGTTTTTTAAACAAGTGTTATTTTAATTCATTTTCTGTGTTACTGATTGGTGAGTTGGTTACATGGAGATAAACTAGTTAGACAAGGGCAACATTTATTTTGATTCCTTTTTTTTGTGATGATTTATAGAGTATATACAAATGTTAAACAAAGCTGTTACATATACTACTGGACTTTTAAAACAATCTGTAGACCCAAGGGAGTCTTAAATGTTTAGTAAAAGCTACAGACATTTCATTTAGATTTGTGTGAGCTGATAATGCTTTTCTTACTGCAGTCTGAAACAAGACTGATACAAATCGCAGCATTTCTGTAGCATTATGATTTTCCCTTATGGTTTACATAATTTAAATGATACTTCATTTAGAAGCAGGCAGTGCACTGGTATCAGATTCCTGTCACACTGAATGTGCCTGGGCAGTACTTGTAAAAGGTCAGCTGTGATCAGTTCACTACCACGGTAAAAAAATGTAAATTAAAATAAAATAAATTTACAACTAACAACTTAATCCTGCTTCAGAGCCATGCATCTTTCTATGTTTCTTTTTAAGTTACTATGTAATTTTTGATATGTCCTCTCATAGCAACTATTGTTATTCATATAGTCCGTGGTTGTGGTGCTGCAGTAGCGTTGTCGCCTCACAGTAAGACGCTGTCCGGTTCGATTCTCAGCTAGAGCATCTTCTGCGTGGAGACATGCGTGAATGGGCGTACCTTCGTTGAAGGTTGTGCATCAGGGCTGGCAACTTGGCACGTAAAAATCAACTGCCAATCATTAGCGGATCGGAGTTCCACTGTGGCGACCCCTAACCGGGAAAAGCTGAAAGACACAACAACAACAACAAGCAACTACTGTTATTCATCTCAACTTTTGTATTCTACTTTCAAAATGTGTTTGTTTTTGTATTTTTTTATTATTACAACATTGTTACTGTTATCTCTTTTGCAGTGCTTTTCTCTCCGGGCCTCCACTGAAAATGACCCAGTCCAGTTGGATTTTCTCAGTTAACAAAAGTAAAATAAATAAAATAAATAAAAAAGTATATTACAAGCCATAAAGTTAAATAGAAATGGGGGGAGGGGCAGAAAAAAGATGAATAGAGACACGCATGTACTGAAGAGGTTACTTATGGTTTGTTACTTACTTGGTCATGGCAGAATTTGAACATGAAACTCTTTGCTGAATATCCCAAGTGACTGTACTCGATAGTTTCAAACAACATCAACATTACTGGTGCTCACAGAAAAAATGTATTCAAACTGTAAGTCAGTATTGAAGTCTACTCTGTTGAATTACAGGTCATAGAAAGCCGTGGTGGTGAAGAGGTAGCGTTGTCCCTCACAGCAAGAGGTTCTCCCGTTTGATTCTCGGCTGGAGCACCTTCTGTGTGGAGTCTGCATGCCCTCCCTGTGGTCGAGTGGCGTTCGGAAGACATGTGTGAATGGGCATGCATTCGTTGAAGGTTGGGCATTGGGCTGGCAGCTTGGCACTGTAAAAATCTACTGCCAATCATTAGCAGACTGGAATTCTGCTGTGGCGGCCCCTAACCAGGAAAAGCCGAAAGAAGATCATCATTCTGCTGATGTTTCATCAGAGAGAGAGAGAGAGACAGACAGACAGAAAGAAAAATGTTAGCAGGAAAAAGATAATTATCTATCTTGTTTGCTTATGTTTGTGTCTTATGCAGTTCTGATATAGTCCCAGGTTCATTTAAGCTCTGCATCTCTCTGATACTAACTGTGTGAGTTATAGCTCTCAACCTTCCTTCTCCAAAATGAGGAACACTAGCCCTCATAATGTGAAACAAATGGTCAAAATGTGGAACACATACTAGGATCTTACTAACAACTTCAATTAGGTGGGTCATAGCATAGTTAAAATATGCTGGTTTTACTTATAAAAAATATCTTTGAATGAATTAATATTATTCTTTTCTATTTACCATGGATATCAGTTAAAAAATTCCTAACACTGAATGTGTGACAGACTCTTTCAATTTGGAACTTTGAAGAACATTAACTTTTTAAGACCCCAAATGAGGTACTTTCCTCGTAATGAGGTACACTTGAGAGGTATGGTGTGAGTAACCAGCAAATCTTTTAAACCGTAAGTGTACTTTTTGAAACATCAGCTGTGGTGGCAATTGTTTTACTACTTGGCAGTGGCTGCCAGTGACTTCAAATTAAAGGGGGGCTGCATGAGACAGATGAATGGGTGAGGCCAATGTGAAGGGGTGTGGCCAACCAGAAAGAGGTGGAGCTACGCTCAAAACCACAACTGGAACTTTAATTAAATACGCTGCCCTGGGTGCCAAACCATCACTACAAGAGTCCAATCAAGACAAAATGAAGTGTAGAAGAAAAAATATTTCAATGCATTGGCTACATGACAACTTACTTGATATCTAGATGGAAACTCAAAGGTTGTGAGGCATGAAAAAATAAATTACTTTTTAAATACATTACTGGAATCCCAGTCAAAATCAAGTATAAAAAAAAACAAGCAGCACTCAACTCAAGCCACTTCTCCTTGCACTGCAGTTCTAATTATAATTTATATTCAGCTTTATAAAATTACCAAGTAACATGCTGAAAGTAGCAATCTCAGTGATACCCCCACTTGTAAAAATGTTTCTTATCCAAAAAAAGACCTGCTGCCTGACAACAACTATCTACTTGTTTCATGGGGAAGACATGATCAAAGTAAAAAATGAACAGCAAACAAGAAAAAAGCTCAAGATAAATTGCTTAAAGGATTATTGCACAAGCTATGGACCACACATGATAGATTGGCATTCTGTTTAATTTACGGGTAAAGCCTGCAAAGATGACTGCAAGTCTCCAACAAATGTAATGAGCTTCTGAAAATACTGTAATCCTGTCCTTTATTACAAATACTGTCATATGCATTTCAGTACCCAAAGCTTATACATTATCTAGTTATGTAAATATTCTCTGCATGGCAACAACGAAAAGGCTTTCATTGCTGGTAATTCTTTAACAGTATGCTTATTAAAGCTTACTTGCATCTTACAATCTCCGAAAAGCCTACCTGATGGCCATTAAAGCATTGCTACTTAAACATAGAGCAACAAGGCACTGCAACAGCATGCATTTTCTGAATAATAAGAAGCATAAATCAACAGTATAAAAATATGACAGAAAATCAGAACATTCTGACAAATCAAGGACAGATGAAAAGCCACGGTTGCACTTGTGGTCTACCTTGGCTTGGGGAATACTCTACACACTTACACTGCATAACTGCTCCTTGCCTTGCTTGGACACATCCAGAGCCACTACAATGGGGAGTGGGGTGCAACAAATATGTCGTAATTTGAAATGTCTCAGGTTGACGGTGATGGCTCTAACACTCATACCTCTCAACCTCAGAGCAAGAAATCTGGACAAAGTCATATATAGAAGTGGGACACAGGCTCAAAAATAAGGACAATTTTTAAATATTGCTCTTACAAACTTAGAAAGATAATAGAATAGCAGTAGGTCTTGCATTAGTATGAATTTTCTGAAGGGTATGAAACCTGAAACTCAAATGTCTGCCATTATTTTCTAATTTCAATCTTTAATGACTTGCCACTAATTTGCCAGAAAACCACAATTTTATGAAAAACAGACCAAATATGTGATGCAAAAATATAAAATTGCCACACAATACAGCTGGGAACCTGTCAAAGAAGGGACACCTTTTAAATATTTTTTACTGTTAACTTGAGCAGCTGACAAAATAAGAGCATCTACATGCATTTCTGAAATAAAAGCAAACTATAACTCTGATCATTACAGTTATTTATAATTGTAAACCCTCCACCTTTTCTTCCAAAATTGCCATTTTGTGGAGGGATTATTAGGGGGAGAGCAACATTTTGAGCTAAAATTGGGGATGGTTGAGAGGTTTGGATATTCCTAATTCTATAAATCAATTTATTTGCATGTACATCTCAACCTCTTAATGCAGGAAATCTGGACAAGGCCAAATATATTGGGGGAACATACAAACAGTACTAAAAACTGCTCTTGTATAAACTTAAGACAGTTGACAGAATAACAGGTCTTGCTTTAGCATGCATTTTTCTGAAGGTTATGATGTCTGAAACTCAATGTCTGTCATTATTTAGTGACTTCATTCCTAAATGATTTGCCAGAAAACCACACATTTTATGAGGAGCAAACCAAAAATAAGAAGCAAAAATCTATTCATTCTGCAAAAATCTGAACATTTGAGAGGTATAGTTCAGCCGGGGCTGTCAGAGTTTGCTGCCCTTCACCCCTCACAAACTCATGGTCGAATGGAGCCTCCCCCGCAGCCATTCCAATGTCCCATTCCTTGGTTATTTCTCCCCATTTACCATAAACACTATAATGTGCATACTGCTTTACTTCTGCGATGATTTGGATTTCATTTGAAAGTTTTATTTTACATTTTACAGCACAAACCATGATAGATATCTGCTAAACAAAGCAATGCAGTCTCACAATGAAAACAGACTTAGCATTAAAATTTCTCTTCCCTTGGAACAGCATTGAAACCCACATTCAAAGAAAATACATTTTGCCAGTGGCAGATAAAGATTAACTTTGGGTTATTTTCAAATCATAGGCCCCTTGAACACGAAGCATACACATGCTCTTTGTTATACCTTCCTGACTGTATTAAATTATATTCTTTGTACAATACAGTACAGTTGTTAGAGGGCATTTTAAATTTATTGTTTTGAAAATTTTCCAGTAAACAATGAAACAAAATGCATGCACCAATAATGACAAAACTGCCCAATTCAGAACATTTCCATCAAAAATGCCTACTCAAACTTCTAGAGTCCACCAGTATCAGTAAATATGCACAATCTCTGAAGAAGTAAAAGTCATCTAAATAATTCCACATTAAAAAAACTGTAACTAATGAAGAGGTTGCTGCTAGCAAACAACTTTATATGTCATAGTTTCCTCTACAAATAAAGTCCCTGTTGCCCTTGAGGAATACATTGCCTATGTTGCATTAAAAAAATGATAAGCTAGTAATATCGCAGTAGGAAATGGATGGCAAACTGATAACAGGTTCATAGTTACTAGGTATCTTCGCCAAAAATGACGGCAGCATCCACCCCCTTTACAAGCAGCACAGTATCAGCAATGCATCTACCTACTGTGGGAGTAGAACCCACAGCCTTCTGAATCAAAAGCAAGTACACTACCTGTTGTGCTATTAAGAATGCAAGCTGACTCAGCATAAGCAGCACTAAACTTTTGTTTGCCTGCAGCTCTCAGCTCCTTGTAAATTCTACTCGACACTCAGCTGTATCTCTGAACTTTGCAGCACAGGAAATCTGGAAAAAGCCAAAATTTATTGGGGGGGACAAAAGCCCAAAAACCAGGGGCACATTTTAAACATTGCTTGTATAATGTTGGAAAGTTGCTAGAATAAAATGCTGTGTTATGACCATACATTTCACTGCCTAGTCTTGAACCCAGGGGACCCTGTGCAAAACAGTCAGAGCAATATACCACTATGCCAAATCAGCTTGTGAAAGAGAGGAAGACTGAAACTTAAATGGCTACCATTTAGTGAATTCAGTTCTCACCATAGCTGTCAACCTCTTAGCAGAAAACACCTGAACAAAGCCAATAATGGGGGAATACAGCCTCCAAACATATTCAGTGAATTCAGTTCTCACCATAGCTCTCAAGTTCTTAGCAAAAAACATGTGGACAAAGCCAGTAATGGGGGAATACAGCCCCAAACATATTCAGTGAATTCAGTTCTCACCATAGCTCTCAACTTCTTAGCAAAAAACATGTGGACAAAGCCAGTAATGGGGCAATACAGCCCCCAAACATAGTTAGTGAATTCAGTTCTCACCATAGCTCTCAATCTTATCACAAAAAACCTGGACAAAGCCAATAATGGGGGAATACAGTCCCAAAAATAGGGACAAACTTCAAATATCCATGTTATAAACTTAGAAAATTGCAAGAATACACGGTTTTGTGTTACCATGTACTTTCTGAAGAATATGAAGACTGAAATTCAAATGCCTGTTATTTTTATGTAACATTTGTTAACCAGGAAAGTCTGACTTGGAACAAAAGTGAATTTTCAGCAGAGGAGGGAGAAACACTCCAGACACATGTCTTTGAAAGATGGGAGGACATACAGACTCCACACAAGAAGGCACCCCAGTCAAGAATCAAACTAGAGAATCTGTAGCTGTTAGGCAACAATGCTACCAGTGCACCACTGCACTACTGACTTTACAAGGAAAAATAAACAAACAAACAGAAACCACAGATTTTATGAGGAACAGAACAAATATGAGGCAAAATTCTCCAAAAAGCTTTCCAAATGGTGGGGGGTAGGGAATTCAGGCCATTGCCACCTGCATCCAAGGTACAGGGTTCAAGCCTCAGTATTCTCTACCCACAACTGTGTGTTCTCTAGCCATATAGCAACTGGTGCATTTTACACACACACACACACACACACACACACACACACACACACACACACACACACACACACACACTTACCTGACTTCCGTGGCAGTCTTTCGCTAATATACACACACTTACCTGACATCCGGGGCAGTCCTTCGCTAATATACACAATAAATCCACCTTACATCCACGGCAGTTCTTCACTAATGCACACAATAACATCCGCGGCAGTCCTTCACTAATCCAGTTGCCTGCGCAAGCTAACGGCTGGCTCCGTGAGAGTAGCTGGAGCCAATGGCTGGTTTCCTGGCTCTGCGAGAGTAGGCTAGAGGCTCTAGCCTGTGGGTAATGCAGTCCGGTGTCCTTCCATTCTCGGTCATCACTGCACAGACTTCTGGGCCTGCAGGGCAGCGATGCCTTTCTCCCCTATCTGGACTGCCTAACACAGCAGTCTGGATAGGGTAGAAGGCATCTCTGCCCTGCAGCCCAGAAGTCTGTGTGGTGATGAACAAAGTAGTCTGGAGTTCTGTGAGGAACTCCAGCACATATGCGTTGAGTTACGGGACTTGCCGATTGTTTTTATTTTTATTTCTTCTTTTTTTTTCTTTCTACAGGTGGGGGGGGGAGCTGCAGTCCTGCAGTCCTATAGCATGAGCCGCCCCTGCTACTTGGAGCTAAAGGCAGATCTAAATCAGCCTTAACATTGCACCCACTGTCCATTCAAGTTCTAAAGTAGAACTCATGAATATGTACTTCACAGAGTTTTGCAGTGACAGCGTACTTTCAGAGTATGTCAGTATAGTAAGTGTCATTTCAAAACTCAGTGACATGTATCAGGCTGTAATGAAGTCACAGCAGATATAGGTTCATAGGTTCATAGGTGTGTACTAGGCTAATGGCCCTGGAACCTTTACAAGCCTATCTCATAGGATTACCTTGGCATCATGCCACCCGACCTTAGTTCCCAGTGCCTCTGTTGAGTAGAGCCACTGGAGTGATCCCTGGGGTGAATTTTCTATTTCTCATCCACTCATCAAGATTTCTTTTGAAGAGGACCAGTGAGGTGCTCTGTTTGACATGTATGGGAAATCCATTCCATAGCATGGGCAGTCTCTGGGTTATGAACATGTCCCGCCAGCAGGTTCTGTTGATTGTGGTAATGAGGTTGAGGTCTCTGGAGCGTGTGGTGCGGTGGGATTGGGATTTCTTTAGATGTAGCATTTCTAACAGAGCTGGGTCAGACATGGCTTTGTAAGTTAAGCCGAGATCGCCTCTAAGTAGGCGATATGAGACAGAGAATAGCTGGAGTTTTTTTAGTCTGTCCATATAGAACATATTGACAAATATTGACATATATGTTCAAGACGATGGGTGTGTTGAGGATAAATGACTCCTGAGGGGTTTTATCATATTATGAAGTGAGAACTATATTCTAGATGATTGGAAAATTAGCATTCCGGTGCCAGTGTGGAAGCATGAAAAGGACATTCACAACTGTGGGCAGCAGAGAGGTGTCAAACTCTTGTCACATGAAATGTAAGTAATGGAGAGGATGACCGACAAGCACATATGCAACATAGTGGAATGCTAGATGGGAGACGAGAAAGTCGGATTAAGTTCAGGATGCAGTACAACTGAACCGATGTTTTCAGTATGACAGATATTGGAGAAGAAGCTGGAGATAAAGAAACAGTCCAATTGAGCATTCTTAGACTTGGAGCACGCATATGACTAGGTCCCATGAAAGCTGATTTGGACAGTCCTTTGATGGTTTTATGTCCCAGAAACATAAACAGAATTATTACAGGCTATGCACAAGGACCCAATTACTCAAGTATGAATAGTATTCAGACTCACAGAAGGGGGTCTCAGCAGTTGCAGGTGTCCATCAAGGATCAGATCTGAGCCCACTCCTGTTAATACTGTTGATGGACTGCATTTTAAACATGATAGAGCAGACAAAGCTGCTGTATGCCGATGATGTGCCACTACAGACAGACTCTGAATGGAACTTCGGCAAATAATAGAGGACAGGAATGCTAAAATAAAGTGACATGGAATGAAGCAGAGTACAGATAAGACAATGGCCATGATAGCAAATGGGAGAATCAGAACAAGCTCAAAACTGAGATAGAAAGTAAAATGATGGAACAGGATAGATAGCAGCTTCAAGTGCTAGGAGATGTAGTTAAGGAGAGGGGAGGTCTGAATGAGGAAGTCAATCAGAACTGCTACAGTCGAATGGCACAAAGTTACTGTGTAGAATGCCAAAGAAGCTGAAGAGTAAGGTGTACAAAACAGTGGTGTGACCAGTGCTACTGTACAGTGCAGGGACCTGGACAGTAAAAGCCGAGCAGGTGAGGTGATGGAGATGAATTGCCTGAGATAGGTAGTAGGATGCACACTGTGGGGCAAATAAAGAAATAAGAAAATCACAGCAGAAGCCACAGTAGCCCCAATTGCAGGGAGGGCAAAGGAGAACAGATTGCTGTGTTTCTGTTACATGTGCTAGAAAACAGATGATTTACAAAAGCAGATTTGGGAGAGACAGGAAGACGGCAAGAGGAGGAGAGGATACCCAACCAAGAGAAGGATTGGATCATGTGAGAGAAGATCTGCAACAGTCAGGTATGACTGTAGAAGAAGGTAGGAAAGTAGCTCTGACAGACACCACATGTAAAAATGGGAAAAAAGGATGTTGTTGATGATGATGATGATAACTTATTATATTGCTTAAGTATTAGTTAAGACAGCCAGTTTTATTGGGGCCTATATTACATGATCGAATGTTAAGGTGATCGAACACCTAAACGTCGACCCGTAAATGTCGAACTCTTAAAACCACAAATGGCCATTTATGCAAATTTTTTTCCCTGGGAAAAAATTTGCTTGGCTACAGGAAACAAAACAAACTTTTAAACACTAATCAAGTGGGGGTTTCACCCCCCCACACCCCTTGACATAGGGGGCTGTGCCCCCCCCACACCCCCTAACTAAATATACCAACTCAGAGATCGCTCTACATTGGGGAAAAGGGCAAATTACCAATGATGGCCAAGCATTTTTTTCCCAGGGAAAAGATTCACGTAAATGGCTGTTCGCGATTGTCAGAGTTTGACATTTACGCGTTGACGTTTAGCTGTTCGATCACCTAAACATTTGATCATGTAATATACACCCATTTTATTGTTATGGCTGTCAAAGACAAAGGCAATAAGAGCAACTAAAAAAAATCTTGAACTTGTTTTCTTGGAGGGCATACTAGCTTGTCAGGGCAGAGCAAAGTCAGAGGCACAGAAGAACATAAAAAGGCTTTGTTAAAGGATGTTTGTTGCCAAAAATTAAATACACACATAAGCACACACACACACACACACACACACACACACACACACACACACTAACATCTTGAAGGTAAACCACTCTACATCCAACCGAAACTTCAACTACCTAGTATGCATGCACAGAGGAAGAACTTCAGCACATGGAACTTTCTAATATTTTTTGCAGGGGGGAGCAAACCAGATTAAGCTATACTGACTTGTTTTCACTTATCACACTTGCTAGTAATTTATCTCAATATTTGTTTTAGGAAATGTACTTCATGTAAAACTTTTAAGGGTATAAACAGTTTAGGACTGCACTGTATACATTAGTTGAATTACATCCTGTGTATTATTTAGCTATGCAATGTCTTTTGTAACTTGTTTTCTGTTGTTGTTTATTGCCCTGAAGTTGACTCATTGGGAGTCCCTGAAAATGGGACCTCTTTATTCCACATTTCAGATTAACTAATGTAAATAAGTACATTTATACATACATGCATACATATATACATGTATGGATTAATAAAGCAATTCACTTTTACCAATCCATTTCTTTCATTTTCTTCTGTGTTCTTACTTAGAAATCAGTATCCCAAATTAGTGCTTTCTTTGATAATTTCAGAATATAGTAGTGTTTCTCATTGAATCATATTTTCTGTTTATCAGTTTCAAGTCCCTAAACATACCTTTTTTATTTCAGAAATAAGTAATGGCCAAATGTCTTGCTTTTGTAAAGCCTCTAAGTATCACAGTTGGAGGTACTCCACCCCCTTGTCTTAATTACAGATGTCAAGCTTCCTGTCTTTCATTGCCTTTGCTACAAGCTCATCTCTGAGTAAGAACACATATCTGATGGTGCAGACCGTGTGACAAATTATTAATAGGAAATCAAGTAAGGTTGCATGGAATGCATGGAAAGCCACAATGGCATGTGGAGAGTCTGTAAAATTTTGTACAGTTAGGAAATAGGCGGATAAATGCTGAGAATTATGCTTTCTCTGTGTGTGATACTCCAGGGATTGATTTAACAGGAAGGAAAAGCATGGAGTGATAGGAAAAGCTTAACATATACAAAATGCTGTATTTTAAGGATACCATTGACCCTGAGAGGCAAAGGCAGTTGAGTGACTCATTTCAAAAGTAATGTATTAATTAAGTTGCTGCAGAATATTATGCCTGGGAATGGTGGCACCCCATCATATGGTACTAGTGGGCAGTGGTTACAATATGAGAGGCTGGTTCTTGCCGTGGGTGGGGAAGATGATGAATACAGTAGGGGAGGGTTAGGTATACTTCTTGAATTTCTGTACTCAAGCAAGGTATAAGCTATCATGTTCTGAAAAAAAAGAGAATACAAGAAAAAGAAGTGTTTTAATGAAAGAGAGCAGAACATTACATACAGATGCTGAAACAGCCATGGACAGACTGGGTGGGGGCTATAACACAATTAAATAATATGCTCTTGCTTTTCAACTGCCTAGTGATTATAGCTACAGTAATTACAGGTTTGAATTGCTTAGGGAATCGAAGCGCCTTTTTATATTATTTCATTGCAGCAACTGTATGCACTATTTTGTCTGCTGTAACACAAACTGCTAATCAAAATGTGGTATAGAAAGAAAGCATGTGTTTGCATTAAGGGATAAAAATACTACCCATCTTAAATATAGCTTTCAAACACTGACAACCAAACTGAAAGCAGAGACAGACTGTGTATGTTTTTGCAAATGAACATGCACAGACAATATGAGAAACATAGTACTGGGGGAAGAACACCGAGGATGCATTTCATATAATAGCAAAAGCTGATTGCCCTTATTAGCAGACATCCAGAGAAAGGGATGAGCACTATATTTTACAGAAATATTTTTATTAAAAATCATATCTACAATTACGACTTGTAATCAAATTAAAGCATCTTCAGTAGAAAGAAAAACTACATAAGATTGAAAGATCGAACTATTTATATAATTAACATGGTATGAAAAACACTGTTTTTGTTGAAAACTGGGGTTGCATACTGCAATGAAAGTTAAGCATTGCAATGATGCATGCATCTGTGAAGTTATATATAGTTTAAGGGAAAATGATCTGTTGGAAGCACCCAAATATGCTTCTCATCATGGTAAAGCAGTGATAATGCGGTGCAATATGTAGGGTTAAGTTCTTTTCATAGATAGACTTATACAGACTCTTTTGTAGAGCATATGCAAACATCTTAGCTATTCAATTTATACTGGATTCTCTCATCACAAAAAAGGTAAATGTTAACAGATACTTCTGTTAAAGAACTTATAACATCACCCAGAATATTAAGCAAAAAAGAAACCCTCAGTACTTTGACAATGGAACAAAGCATCCCATTTTAGCACCCATGAGTTATTCATTTTTGAATAAATATTTGACTGAATGTCAAGAACAGAGGGTAAAATTTAGTTTAGTGTACTTGTTGAACTACTTAAGAGATCCCTAAGGGGGAATATACTTTACCAGTGTTTTATCACAGTATCAAAAAAACAATGCAATATAACCTGTATCAGCATTTACACTTATTTGCAGTCTAGTTACACTAATTATGTACTCATGCATATTATATTACACAAGGGTATCAATGCCCAACAAATGATATGAGCAAATGGTTTAGTCATTTAAAATAACAAAGGCACATACGGCTGCAGACTAGTTCATATTCCCAATTTCACAAGCTACCAAATACCATTATTTCACTGAACTGCTATGTTTACTTCATAAGTATACTGTGTTGCAGTGAGTGTTCATGAACAGACTCTAAAGCTTTGTTTGGTGTTAGATGTCCATACCAAGCCAGTCTTTTAACATAGCATCTCAGGGACATGTTTGCGCTTCCTACTATGTACACTAAAACAATAACATCAGAAACATTGTAGTTTAATCAGTTAATAGTGTAATATACTGTACTTAACTGTAACTTGCATTTGCAATCCATTTATACTAAAGAGTTACTCCTGCATACGATATTACATTATCCTTTTGAGCTACTTTTTAGCTTTTGTTTGCCAGACCCTAGACAAGGTTGACTGATTTTAGTTTTGGCCCACAAGGGTTAATATTGCAGTAGTAAGGGATATGGATTATCAGAAAGATGGAAGAAAGCTGGTGATGGTAAACATATCAAAAATAGTGCTAGCAGCAGAGTATCTTCTTTTACTTGGAATAGCGAGAATAGGCCACCTAGAACTTTTATAAAATGCACTTATATTATGCATATTACAGTAAATGAGTGTATGTAATCCTCTCGTTGTGCCAGCCTTTACCACTTGTTCCTATGCATCACTAAGTCAGATTTTGTAGTTTCAGTAGTTTTAAGGTTCCTAGGGATTTCATTCTCAGCAACAGTTATACATACCTTCTTATTTATAAGATATCTTCTTTAGTTCTTTTATGTTTGACATTGATTTATCCATACCCATTGACTGAACAAGGGGTGCTTTTTATTTTGTATATTTTTTATTTTTTTGAATACAAGATATAAAGGTGCAGGTTCAATAAAGTCTACATGGACCACTAAGACTGTGTGTGCTTTATGGCATGATATAGACATGGAAGAGCACTGTTTTGTATTCAGGAAGCAGCTCTACATACTGTGTAGAGCCGCACAAACACAGTAAACACCATGTTATGCTAATGACAGCATAAGCAGCTGAATTGTATGGTACTCAACCAATTCAAGATGGAAGAGTTATTCAACAAGCTATAAAGCAATCGTGTAGACATAGTGTAGGTTTTCCCTGTGAATTCCAAAACCTACTGGAATACAGCCGTGGAAACTACTCTACACAGAAACAATGTTAGGGGCTGCAGTTGCTCTTATACATATATATGTGCAACAGTCCCAGGTCTATGCTACTGCAAAGGTAATAGACCTCAGCCAAGAAGTAGAAAGGTATTTAGAGCCCTTTTAACTTACCATGGTCTGTATGAGGTGGAAATTGTAGAGCACTATAGGGTGGGTAGAGACACACTAGAGGAACTCTGCAATCTCTGTTATCCACAACTGAGATCAAGGGCAAACCTTGAGGAACCAATACCTGTGAAAACTAAGGTATGTGTAGCACTTAGAATATTAGCTACATGAACCTTTCAGAGGCCGACAGAGGATATGCTGGGGCTATCACAGGCACAGCATCCAGGATCCTACATCAATGCCTGAATACTATGCTACAACATGCTAGTGATTACATACAGTTTCACAGTACACCTGAGGGCAGAGCTGCAACTATACAGGATTCCTACTCTAGCAAGGTCACCACAGCCACACACAGGTGAGGGGTTGGAGGAGAACCACCAGCCGCTGTGGGTGTAGGTAGATGTAGGCCTACACAGTATGCCTTCACCCTGGCCAAGAGGCAACAGATAGAACACATGCTCACCACCTAAGTGGGTAAAACTGGCATCCTGTGCACATACAAACAATAACAGTGATGCTAGACAACACTCAAAATCATTAGTTCCCCATGTAATGGCTGTGCACTGCTAGCATCAGACACTCAACCCCAAAGTCAAACACCTATAACTGCTGGACTATCAAGGTAAGTGTTGAACATGAAATATGACAATAAATGTCTAAGAACACAAATGAATGGCAGATCCTTGCATACTGTTACCTGCTGATGTAATTAAGTATAAGGTGTGCGATATAAGATTGTTGAACCACACAGTATATAGTATCTATAGATCATAGTTCAAGTCCCAAATTTATCTTTTAATACTAAAATCTTATAAACACTTTTTACAAGAGTAATGCATGGTTAGCTTTGCTTGTCACATTTGCATGTCACTTACCTTTGTGCAAACATGGTCTAATGGCCCAGACAACTAGCAGATATTGTCAGTTTCACAAAGAATACATTGTTGCATCTTTTGATTACCATCATGCAAACCTGCTAAGAGGTGTTGCTCAATGGTCAACAACACCTGCAGGTCCAGAAAACCTGCAGACACCAAGGAAACAGATACACTGTATCATGTGGGGTCTGCCATCGGGCAAACATGTTAAGTGGCGTTACATGGCAGTCAACACACATACATAGTAATGAAAGTGAAAATATACAGCTGCTGCCTAGTTGTTGCCATAGCAGTAGGAGTAAGTTAAGGGCTACAATACAGGTGAACCTGGGTTCCAATACAACAAAGCCCAAAGTTTTATTACTGCTCTTCCAGTTTGCTTTATATAAAAATTAAGATTAAAAAAATAATTACACATATAAATAATTTTAGCAGGTGCATTGAGCATATGCAGGATATCAGATATATATTAAATGTGTATCAGTAGAATTATGGTTGTACAATTAAACATTAATTTTCTGAACTTTCATGTGACACACAATAACGGTTAAGCACTCAACTCTTTAATGAATATATGTAACACTCGGGAGAGACAAAAGGCAGAGTATATTTCTTTCCTTGATGAAAGTTACGGTCAGTCAAATAATTACTGTCAACATAAATTGTAAGGAGTGCATAAACGCTCCCAAAGACTCACACTTGAGTATTGTAGAATGGTTGATGTAAGTAGGCAGTTTTCACGTCACCAAAATATATCCTGCTCTTCTAGCACTAAAGCTGAATGTACAAATGTTCCATGAAACAGAACAATCCACACAGCTGGGCTTTAATCAATTCTCCGGACACAATCCAAAGGTCGGTTAAAACAAATAGGTTTATTATAGCAAAAACATGGCGAGCGCTTTCACCCGAAGGCTTTCTCAGGCCAATAAGGCGATCATTTTAAAAACAACATATATAAACTAAATAATAATGACATCACTTCCTTTCATTTACTTAACAGACAACACCTGCCATAGCATTTACAATGAGCATCTAAAAAATAACGTACAAATATAACATGAATTACCACTATAAGTTGCTTGTTCGAAAACCGTGCAATTCAACCGCATCCTCCAACAACACTTAAATGTATAAATGGCAAGTTGTGGCACTAGCTTGAATAGCCTAGATAATCATTTAAAGCATTCAAGATGAGTAAAAAATGATAAGTAATAAATGCACAGAGCCATAGGTAAATAAACAACTCCTAGCATAGCAATTATAATTAGCATATGCAGATAGCATGCCAGAATGACATGCGATCACTATAAAATGCATGCTTAAAAGCGGTGCATTTATACTTTTTGTATTCAATGTACCTAAATATGTACACCGCAAATTACACCACTGCCATGGATAATCATTCATAGACATTTCAATAAATATTAAGTATGGATGAGTACCCATATATTAAAATAAGAATATATAAAAAATATATAAAATCACATTTAATATATAAAAATGCATAAAAACAACATAAGATAGATGCAGCTCTAGATTGTGAGTTTCCTGGCCTTTAGCATGGGTCGAATGGGTACCCTATCATTGAGCCCAGGCTCCCGGTCAGCTCTTAATCTTATTATCCACTTGGTTTCATTTTGTTCTGTCTGATTCTGGATGTTACCCCTCCTGATGGTTGGATAGTTGACATAAATAACCTTAAAATTAAAAGTATGTGCTACAGACGTACTAAGGACATGTTTGGAGAGAGCATTTCTGTCTGATTGAATCCGTATGTTATATAAATGCTCTCTGATCCTGTCCTTCAATCGCCTGTCAGTCTTGCCCACATAAAATGCTGGGCAAGACTTACAGGTGGCAAGGTATACAACATGAGATGTATCACAACTAGCATGTGGATAAAATCTAAAACATTGCTGTGTGACTGGGTGTATGAAAGTAGCTGTCTCATCTATGGTGTAACAACAATTACATTTCTGGCATGGTCGAGTAACACCAGGATTAGTATTAGTTATAGGTGTATTATCAATTCTATGAGAGCTGCATAACATTCTGTGCAGGTTGAGTTTGTTTTTATAAATAAACCTTGATAAATCACCTACTACTTCACAAATAGTTGGGTCCACCTTTAAGATGTCCCAGTATTTCATGTATGCATTTCTCACTTCTTTAACATCTTGGGTATGGTATATAGAAACTCTAAACCCCCTTTCTTGAAAATTATTAGATGGACTTACTGTATGTGGGATACATTTACTTCGATCTGCAAAATGGGGGTAGGCTCTACCTTTTCTAAGTATGTCAATATCTGTAAGTCCCTTATTGATTTCTTCTAGGCCATAAGATCTTTCGATGAACTGTTGTTTAAGTTCATACAATTCATGGTTATACCCTTCCTCTGTAGAATTCAATCGGGACACTCGCATGGCTTGTCCTTTGACAATATTTTTGAAAATGAACCCAGGATGCATGCTAGATCTATGTAAAAGTGAGTTCCTATAACATGTTTTCCTATAAACGCCTATGTTCAGGAGGCCGTTAGATAATCTCTCCACATAAACATCCAAGTATGAGACCAAATTCTCAGAGGCAGTCATGGTAAATTTGAGATAATATGTCAGGGAATTCACTTGTTCTAAAAATTGTTGTAGGTGTTCACTATCAGATTTCCATATTAAAAAAAGGTCATCCACAAATCGTACATAAAATCCAACATAATTTTTGAATGTATCCAATATAAATAGGTGTCTTCTTTCCCAATCAGCCATTACAAGATTGGCGTAGCTATTGGCACAAGAAGTGCCCATAGCTACGCCATCTTTCTGTATATAGGTCTGATGGTGAAAGGTAAATATGTTATTATTCAATACTATTTCTAACAGCTCACATAATGTTTCTATTTGAGTAGTTGTATGTATTTGGTCTTCCATTAAACACCTACGTATACACTCTATTCCCTCTTTATTTGGAATAGTGGTGAATAGGGATTGAACATCTAATGTTACCAGCCAATAATTGGATTGAGCAGTTTCTTCTTTCATGTAATCGTATAGCATCAATAAAAACTGTTTAGTGTCTTTCAATATATAATTATTTCCTCCTATGTGTAGATCTGAGAGATTGTCGAAACTCTGTCTATAATCTACTGTAGGGCCTCCTTTGTCGGCTGGTCTAATCATAATACTAGAGTCATATCGTTCATACTCTTTTCTTCAACTAGTTTAGAGTAGGCATCTACTAACGGATGCAGAATGGGTATATATGTACTAGGTTTTTTATATGTCTGCCTCTCAAGTGGAGCAACTAATTTCCCAAAATATAATTTTAATTGTATGTTTCGAGCAAATAACTTTAAATCCATAATTGTTTCTGTGATATCCCTTTTACATTTGGGTGGACCTACATGTTCTTTCTTTGTTATCCTCCTTTCTGTCCGACCTCTGTCCTATTGGAAGGGCCATATCATTGGAGAATATAGGGCCTGCTGTAGCCAAATTATAAACTTACCTTGTAACTGACCCATCTCCTAAGTTGTGGCCTACATCGGAGCCACTAGATAAAATAGTGGTGTCATCCAGATCTATGTTATTATTAGCTGTAGCAGGCCGAGATACAGTTTCTGCCTTGTTCTGCTGATGTATAATGGCTGTGGTAACTACTAAGTTGCCGGTTTTGGCTGTGGTTTGCTCATTACTTATGCATCCCTGATTTTTTTATCTATTTTTATCCTTGGCCAAGTAAAGACTTGACCGTTTTTAAAATCTATTGTATCTCTTCGAATTTTATTGTGTTTTTCCTCTGTAAAAAAAAAATTTTATAAATATTCATTTAACAGGGACATATAGCGTATGTTAGTGTCTATGTTAATTTGTTGCCACTGATATAAGGTTTAAAAGTCCATCTCCATCTGGCTCAGCAACATCGATAACCCACTATAACTTGCTTCTGCCATTGGGTCATCCGGGCAGCTCAACTGGAGCATTGCAGAGTTCTGCCATAATAACTAAGCAGCAAAGTAAAATGAAGAATAATGTAAATGAAAGAAAAAAACAATCCAATTATTGGCTGGTAACATTAGAGATGTCAATCCCTATTCACCACTATTCCAAATAAAGGTGTTTAATGGAGAAGACCAACATACAACTACTCTCAAAGAGAAACATTATGTGAGCTGCTAGAAAAGTATTGAATAATAACATATTTACCTTTCACCATCCTTATGCTTGGAAAAGAAGAAGACACCTATTTATATTGGATACATTCAAAAATGACCTTTTTAATATGGAAATCTGATAGTGAACACCTACAACAATTTTGACTGCCTCTGAGAATTTGGTCTCATACTTGGATGTTTATTTTGAGATTATCTAACGGCCTCCTGAACACAGACGTTTATAGGAAAACATGTTATAGGAACTCACTTTTACATAGATCTAGCATGCATCCTGGATTCATTTTCAAAAATATTGTCAAAGGACAAGCCATGCGAGTGTCCCGATTGAATTCTACAGAGGAAGTGTATAACCATGAATTGTATGAACTTAAACAACAGTTCATCGAAAGATCTTATGGCCTAGAAGAAATCAATAAGGGACTTACAGATATTGACATAACTTAGAAAAGGCAGAGCCTACCCCCATTTTGCAGATCAAAGTAAATGTATCCCACATACAGTAAGTCCATCTAATCATTTTCAAGAAAGGGGGTTTAGAGTTTCTATATACCATACGCAAGATGCTAAAGAAGTGAGAAATGCATACATGAAATACTGGGACATCTTAAAGGTGGACCCAACTATTCGTGAAGTAGTAGGTGATTTACCAAGGTTTATTTATAAAAACAAACTCAACCTGCACAGAATGTTATGCAGCTCTCATAGAATTGATAATACACCTATAACTAATACTAATCCTGGTGTTACTCGACCATGCCAGAAATGTAATTATTGTTACACCATAGATGAGACAGCTACTTTCATACACCCAGTCACACAGCAATGTTTTAGATTTTATCCACATGCTAGTTGTGATACATCTCATGTTGTATACCTTGCCACCTGTAAGTCTTGCCCAGCATTTTATCTGGGCAAGACTGACAGGCGATTGAAGGACAGGATCAGAGAGCATTTATATGACATACGGATTCAATCAGACAGAAATGCTCTCTCCAAACATGTCCTTAGTACGTCTGTTGCACATACTTTTAATTTTAACGTTATTTATGTCAACTATACAACCATCAGGAGGGGTAACATCCAGAATCAGACAGAACAAAATGAAACCAAGTGGATAATAAGATTAAGAGCTGACCGGGAGCCTGGGCTCAATGATAGGGTACCCATTCGACCCATGCTAAAGGCCAGGAAACTCACAATCTAGAGCTGCATCTATCTTATGTTGTTTTTATGCATTTTTATATATTAAATGTGATTTTATATATTTTTATATATTCTTATTTTAATATATGGGTACTCATCCATACTTAATATTTATTGAAATGTCTATGAATGATTATCCATGGCAGTGATGTAATTTGCGGTGTACATATTTAGGTACATTGAATACAAAAAGTATAAATGCACCGCTTTTAAGCATGCATTTTATAGTGATCGCATGTCATTCTGGCATGCTATCTGCATATGCTAATTATAATTGCTATGGTAGGAGTTGTTTATTTACCTATGGCTCTGTGCATTTATTACTTATCATTTTTTACTCATCTTGAATGCTTTAAATGATTATCTAGGCTATTCAAGCTAGTGCCGCAACTTGCCATTTATATATTTAAGTGTTGTTGGATGATGCGGTTGAATTGCATGGTTTTCGAACAAACAACTTATAGTGGTAATTCATGTTATATTTGTACGTTATTTTTTAGATGCTCATTGTAAATGCTATGGCAGGTGTTGTCTGTTAAGTAAATGAAAGGAAGTGATGTCATTATTATTTAGTTTATATATGTTGTTTTTAAAATGATCGCCTTATTGGCCTGAGGAAGCCTTCGGGTAAAAGCGCTTGCCATGTTTTTGCTATAATAAACCTATTTGTTTTATCCGACCTTTGGATTGTGTCCGGAGAATTGATTAAAGCCCAGCTGTGTGGATTGTTCTGTTTCATGGAACGTTCGTACATTCAGCTTTAGTGCTAGAAGAGCAGGATATTTTTTGGTGAAGTGAAAACTGCCTACTTACATCGACCATTCTACAATACTCAAGTGTGAGTCTTTGGGAGCGTTTATGCGCTCCTAACAATTTATGTTGACAGTAATTATTTGACTGACCGTAACTTTCATCAAGGAAAGGAATATACTCTGCCTTTTGTCTCTCCCGAGTGTTACATACATCTCAGCTTACGGTCCTATTCTTAAGGGAGAGCTGATTTCTAAGCAGCTATCATTATTTTTACATTATTCTTTAATGAATATGTTTAACTAATGATCAGGTCAGACAAACAAGTCCCATTTGCAATGAGCACTCTGCATAGTAATGAATGTAAGAAATATGCTTGTAGCCCAACCTTCCCTGTGGCAAGTGGTATAAGTTAATGCTCACAATACAGGTGAGCCAGGGTTCTAATCTAGCACACTCACAGTTTTATTAATGCTTGTCTACTCAATTTAAAAAAATAAAGAACAATGTAAACATAATTATAAATAACTTTGTATAGCACTGCAGCTGATATGAATTATATTTATGACTGAGCGTATAGTGACAATTGTGTTTCTGTAATTATAATTTTCTTTTCCGGCCTTGGATGGACTTCATACTTCAGTAATAGTCAAAAACACATGAATGTATAAACCAGGACCATGTCAGGTCACACACATGAGTGGTTAACTCCTCACTCTGTCCTGTGTATATATACTTATTTAGTATGTCTGACAAGCACTTCTGTGGCAAGGATGAAAAAATGCCTATGTAGAAGAATATATGTTGTCTGTTTTACATAGGTGTGAATCCCACATTGCACAAATTACTTTTATTAGTGTGCAAAGACACCAAAAATGTGTGAGGACATAAAGTTTATATCCCTAATACATGTTTGCAAAGTTATATCAATTAGCAGTTACAGCAGCATCCAAACTAAAAACTAATGCCAGCTGTCACATTACCCTTCCTAGTTCATAAGCTGCTATCCTCTATGTTTTGCACTGTTCATTTTTATACAGTAATTCACTGTCGCCATTCCTTCTCACATTTATTTATTATTATTTTATTTATTTTACATTTGTTTACTGGGAAAGTCCGACTGGAACGAGGTCCATTTACAGTGGAGGCCCAGAGAGAAAAGCTCCCCAAGAACACAATTTACAACAGAAAAATTCTGTACAGCTGTATATATATAATCAAAGAGATTTCTCATATAATAGTCTATACAATGTATACAATCAGAGAGATATAATATACAACAGATTGTTCTAAGGAAGTTTAGCGTATACATAGTAAATCCTGGATGTCAGTATTGGTAGAGCTAAACACACATGGACTGATGCAATCAATAACTGATGGCATGAAGGAGGCATCTGACAAGATAAAAAAAATAATTTGCTCAAGTAAAAAAAAATAATTTGCAAGATGGTAGGCCCTGTGTTGGAGAATTTGAGCACTGTATATTAGAGATGATAAGTAGTGAAGAGAGGAGGGTAGCAAGATTTGGTGGAGACCAGGAAAGCCTTTATGTGATGCAAGGACAGAGCCATGACTGCAAGAGGTATGACTTGAATGACTTTTTGAAAAGTGAGATAGATGGTGTTGAGCAGATATTTTGGGGGAGGTTATTCCATTCCCTAGCGATGGTGTGGGAAAAAAGAGATTTCCCTGCAGAATTGTTGGCTTTGGATATGCAGAGCAGAGTTTTGTTGGATGAGCGTAGAGGACGATTAGCTGAATATTGGTTTAGTAGTTGGTTTAGGGTGGGGTTTTGTGGGGGTTCCTTATTATGTTAAAGGCAAGCACTAGTTGATGGTAACGTATTAGTTGAGGAAGTTCTAACCATTGTAGTTCCCTTAGGGCAAGACAGTGATGACTTCTAAAAGTGGAGTTATTAGTGAACTTTGTAATTTTATTGTAACATGATTCTAGCTTGTCTATGCCTGTTTTCCTGACATGAATTAGGATTGGTGATGCGTACATTAGGGTAGACAAGAGGTGGGTTTGGGCTAGGGATATTCGTGCTTAGTCTGATAGGAACTGTTTGTGTTTGTATAGAGTTCCTAATTTTTTATGTACCTTTTTAATGGTTTGCGAGATATGAACATCAAAGTGAAGATCCTTATCTATTTCAACCCCAAGGAGCTTAGTATGGGGGGATTATGGTGCTGTTTTAGGAGGTGATACTGAAGGAGGGAGGTGTGGATTTGGATTTATTGGGGGTAAAAAGGAGTAATTTTTGTCTTGTTGGGGTTTAAAATAAGTTTGATATCAGTAATCCATTGTTCCATGGAGCAGAAGGATTCTTGGGTAAGCTTTTGAAGAGTGGCTATAGATGGGGCTGAGCAGATGAGTGTGGAGTCATCTGCATACTGTATAAGTGATGCATGCAGGGTGGAGGTATGTAGTTTGTTAGTGAAAATGGTGAAAAGTAGAGGACATAGTATTGATCCTTGAGGAATGCCTACAGTATTTGGAAATAGAGGTGATAGTACACCTTGCCATTTGACTGATTGTTTTCTATCAGAGAGAGAGTTTTTGAACCAGGAAATAGTGGAAGGGGTGAAGGACATGGTGGATAAAGTGTCTAAGAGTAGGTTATGGGAGACCATGTCAAATGCTTTAGATAGATCTAGGAATATGGCTGATACGAAGTTGTTGTTGTTTCTTAGTTGGTTAACCTTTTCAGTAAAGGAGAGAAGAGCAGTAGTTGTACTGTGGTTTGGGTGGAAACCAAGTTGTGTGAGGGAGAGGAGATTATGTGAGGTTAAGAAGTGTATTACCTGGGTGTGAGTACATTTCTCTAGGAGCTTGGAAAGGGGGGATAGGATAGCAACGGGCCGGTAGTTTGATAGTTCATAGGAGTTGCCGCCCTTGTGAAGGGGAATAATATATGACACTTTCCATAGTTGGGGGATGTAAGCTTCTTGTATAGAGCAGTTTATAAGAATAGAGACAGGGTAGGCTAGTGACTCTGCAGCTAATCTTAGGAAATTAATGGTTAGACCATCTGCTGCGAGAGTGGTGGGTTTTAGTTTAAAGAGTAGTTTTTTAACTGTGGAGGTAGGTACAGCTGAGAGTGTACAGGTGGGTATGGTATTTTGATTTACAGTTGGGGTGTAGTTAGAGTTGTTGCAAGATAGCTGGATAGATAATGAGAGAATAGATTCTGTGAAGTGATGATTAAATTGCGAAACTATGCTGTCATTATCGATATTGGTGCTGGGAGCTGGCGTAGTAGTTTTGCCGGGTTTTAGAAGGGTATTGATAGCCTGCCAGAACTTTTGGGGGTTTTTGGAATGTTTGTTTTGGATGCTTAGGAAGTAGTTTTATCTATTTTTGTTTGTTTTTTGGCCTGATTTCAAAGTTGTTGATATTTTTGTCTTTCTTGGCTAGTGTTATTCTTTTATCAGTTCTTCCAGGCATTGTCTCTGGCTTTTAGTAAGGCTTTTGTTGTTCTAAGTTTCCTGATGGGAGCTAGTATATTTAGAACATTCATAAAAGTACTATTGAAAAATTCAACAGCCTGGTCTAATGGTAGAGTTTTTAGTGGGTGCCACATTGCTGTAACATGTTGTTAAGGATTTGTGGATTTACCTTGTGCCCATTTCTAGTTTCCTTAAACAGTATGGGTTTGGATATATTTACTTGTTTACGAAGGAGGAATGTGGGGCAGTGGTCACTGAGTTCATCTGGTAGGCAGCCCACATGATAGTTTTCTTTGGGGAGATTAACTAAAGTCCAATCGAGAATGGAGGTTCTTTTGGATTTTTTGTCAATTCTGGTGGGTTCTTGGATTAGTTGCGAGAATCTGAATAAGTTAATATGGTTTGAGGGATTGTTGGAGTTGCAGGTTAGCCAGTCTAGGTTTAGATTGCTTAGCAGGATAGTTTCTTGGGGTAGGTTGATTGTAGCCCATTGTAATATCTCTTCTATTATGGTTGAGTTATTTCCTGGATGAATATAACTGCAGAGGATATTGATTCTCTTTTTGTTTTTGAGGGATAAAAATGGAGCCTATTGTTTCGGCATTATGAATTTTGGGGAGTGGGGTTTCAGAGGCTGGAGGTTAAGTATATTTTTAAATAAGATTGCAACTCCACCTCCCTTTTTGGCATTTATATCTTGCCTTAGGATGTTGTAACCTGGGAGGAGAATTTCCTTGTTTTATGTGGATGGTTTTAGCCAGGTCTCAGTAATGGTTAGAATATCTGGGGAGTGGTGGGCTATGAATGTGTGTAAGTTATGTGGTTTGTTGGATATACTTCTTGAGTTTAGGTTAATAATAAGCAGATCTGATGCCTGTTTGTGTGAGAGAATTGGGATGCATGGACCTGGGTTGGGGTGAATGTCTCCTGTGATTAGTAGCCATTTTTTGAGGAATAGAGCGAGTTTAATGGAGTGAACTAAGTCTGAATGTCTTCTAGTTAATGTTTGCTTATTGAGAGGTAGTGTGGTTAGTGTTTTGTGTACATAAAATAGTGAGCAGTTTGTAAATAGTGAGGAGCATATTGCTATGTTTTTATGTGTAGGTGTGTGTGTGTGGCTATGTGTTATGTGGAAGGTAGTGTTTAATGGTATGTTAGAGTGTATGGATGTGGTGCATGTTAGTGTAGTGAGAGTTAGTAGTAGTAGTGCTAGTATGCTTTGCATGGTTTGTGTGGGGTTTGGAGAAAGGGATGGTTGTAAGCAGGGGTATGGTATGGTGGTGGGAGTGGACTGTATGCCTGAGGGAGGGTGATAGGCTGTTGTAGGAGGGGTGTGGCTATTTGGAGTATAAGTTTAGGAGCTGTGAGGGCGGTTGGAATTTGGGGGCAGGGTAATAGAGCAGAGTGAGCCTGAAGGGCGAACAGAGTGGGCTAGAGCAAGAGAACTGATTACAGCAGGAAAGTATCAGTAACTGCAAGACAAGATCTGGGCAAGAAGGTAAGCTGAACTCAAACTGTAAGGGAAAGTATTGTTTTAGTGTCTTGTAAGAAATGTGGCTATTATCCCAAGGAGGAAGTGAGTATATAGGAGCTATAGAAATGAGGAGTATGAAATATAGACATCTACCAGCTTTTGGTTAAAAAAAGGGAACAAAACCTGGAAATAAATTTTGTTCCTACCTTTACCTGGTAAAATGCTGCCACCTAGTGGCAAAAAGACAGTGCAAAGCAGAGATAAGCAATTCCTCTATCTAGTACTGTATTCTAGGGTTAAGTCATACCGGAGGGTGGAGAGAGGCAAGGGGTCTGTGGTAGGCTGCTGATAAACACACACACGGAAGGTCAGCTAGTACATATGGGTATTGATAGAAGGCTACATACATTCAAAGTCTTTTGTGGGAAAGTCTTCACAGCAGTAGTTCTATTTATGAAGCCTGGCTGGCAGGCAAAATGTCAGGATGTCTTCTGGATTTGGCTGGAGATATTCTTAATACCCTAGTGGCAGGGAGGGAGCACCTGGAGTGGTGTACTGTAAAAGAGAGAGAGACAAGTAAGTTAGGTAAATAGAACTGATATGGGAAAAAGGTGGATGAATAGGGCAGAAAGTAGGTGAAGTTCAGGGAGGGATAGGTGTAGATATAGGTAGAATGTGGAGGGGTAGGTAAGTTTAGAGAGGTAGCTGTAGTAAAGCAGCAGGCAAAGCCCAATTGAGCAAAGCAAGGTAGGCAGTATAAGCTCAATACAATCTACATATACACCACAGTTCAAGCATATTACAGTGCCTAGTCCATTTCGGGAGAAAGGTCTTGATTCCATTAGGCAGAAAATGAATCACAAATAAACATAGACAGCAGAGTATTAATTGCATTGATATGTCTAAAATACAGTGCTTTTGCAGTATATAACAGTAACCAAAAACAGTGCAATTATACAATTACTGTATGAGTGTGGCCACTGGCTTGATGGAAAAATATCAGCTATAGAAGGCATAATAGTTGTTATTTTGTAATGTGAATACAATACTGCCCATTTGGCTATACAAGTCTAACAAAAGCAGTTATATTTTAGTGTAAACCCTTGTTCTGCCCATATGGTACATCTAAACCTAATACTTACTGAGAACGCTATACAAAAAGCATGATAATAGCCCTTTTGCACTTAGGCAAGCATAGGTAGCTATAACAACATTGAATATGAGGCCGTTAAGGAAAACTGTAGTCTTCACATGCCCTTGTTGGTGTCCCTTTGCTGCTACCTTAACAACAGGCTAAGTTAATTTAAAATTACCAAGTTTAATTAAGAATACCCTACAGCACAAAGAAACGGACCTCACTAGCCCCAAGAAGAAGTTGGTACAAACACCCTAGTTGGCACCCTTCTGCTGATCGCTTAACAGCAGGCTATGTTAAAGTAAAGGTATCACATTTAATTAAAACATACCCTTCAGCACAAATGGACCTCACTGGTCCCACTGGTACTAATGCCCTTGATGGCGCTCTTTTGCTGATACATTATCAGCCGGCTAGGTTAAATTATAATTACCAAGGTTAAGTAAAAAAAATCCACTACAGCACTAATGGACCTTACTGGTCCCAAGAAGAGGCTGATACAAACACCCTTGTTGGTGTCCTTTTGCTAAGCAGGCTAGGTTAACTTAAAGTTCTTTACTTTAAGCACATCATACCCTAGACACAAATGGACCGCACTGACCCCAAGAAGAAGCTGGTACTAATGCCCTTGTTGGTGTTCTTTTGCTGATACCTTATCAGCAGGCTAGATTACATTAAGAATTACCAAGTTTAAGTAATAAAATCCCCTACAGCACTAACAGAACTCACCAGTCTCAATAAGAATCTGGTACAAATGCCCCTGTTGGCGTTCTTTTGCTGATACTTTATCAGCAGGCTACGTTAAATTAAAATTACCAAGTTTACATGAAAACATCCCCTACAGCACTAACAGACCTCACTAGTTCCAAGAGGAAGCTGATACAACTGCCCTTGTTGGCATCCTTTTGCTGATCGCCTAACAGCAGGCTAAGTTACAGGAAAAAACACACTACAGCTTACGCGGAACTTACTAGCTCCAAGAAAAATCCACTACAGTTTACACAGACCTTACTAGCTCCAAGAAGAAGCTGGTAGGCCTTTTTACAAATCCTATGTACAGTGGCAGAGGAGGTATAGAGGTCTATACTGTGTCAGCATGCAAATCTGCTGTAACGGTCAGCACTAGATTGTTTTATAACCCAGCATGTAATTATTTAATTACATCATGAATACATATATAAAAATATTAGACAGAGTTGGAGTTGAACCCTGTCTAATCTGTGCTCAAAATAAGAACTCAGTGCTCTTAGACCTGCTGTCACAGAGTCAGTTAAGCAGCAGGTATGTTTCTTCCACTCATTACTGTCGAAAGTGCTGACTGCTATTCCTCTCCGCTTGGAAGAGAAAAATGAACCAATACAACTGTCACAGTTTTCTCTGTGAAGCAGAGCCCACATTTGCCTACACATCTGTTTCATGCAGGCCTCCCAACATCTCCTCTCAAACATCCAGTGATGATGTCATCCACTATAAACTGCGCAACAACATTGCAAAAAGACAGGCTTGTGCTGTGGTGCTTGCATTAAGTACTGAGTTCTCTAGCTGGTGTACTTAATTAGGTAGGGGTTCTAATCTCACTGCGGTCAATGTGTTTGTGTGTGTGTGTGTGTGTGTGTGTGTGTGTGTGTGTGTGTGTTATAAGTCAGAACAGAGTAACTGTTTATCCTAATGTCAGCAATTCAATCCCATGGAATGCAAACATTCTGACAGTTGTACATGCCTACAAATCCATTTCATATAGGCCTCCCAACATCTTCTCTCAAACATCCAGTAATGATGTTACATACTATAAATTGTCCAGCGGCATTGCAAAAAGGCAGACTTGTGCTATGGTGCTTGCGTTAAGTACCAAGTTCTCTAGCTGTTGTATTTAGGTAGGGGTTCTAATCACACTACAGTCAACCAGTGTGTGTGAGTAGTCAGAAGAGCATAACTATGTGACCTGCCGCCAGAAATTCTGTTCTATTGAGTGCAAATAGTTTGACATTTGTAGATGCCTGCAAATCCATTTCATACAGGCTTCCCAGCATCTTCTTTCAAACATCCATTGATGATGTCATCCACTTTAAATTGTCCAGCAGATTCTAAAAGTGAGACTTGTACTGTGGTGTTTATGTTAAGTACTGAGTTCTCTAGCTGGCGTACTTATGTAGGGGTTCTAATCTCAATGCAATCAACTGGTTGTGTGTGTCTGTGTTCACTCGTTTGACATTTAACAGACCCTTTTAGACAACCATGTGAGACACTCCTACTACCATCATCTTCTCACCAGACACTGCTGATGTCATCAGCTATAAAGTGTTGTCTGACACTGTAAAAACCAGACTTTTGCTGTGGCACTTGCGTTAAGTACTGTGCATTGTAAATAGTCAGGTATGGGTTCTCCTCTCACTGTTTTGTGTGTGCATTCAAGAAGTAGTATGGTAAAAATTGTAGAACAAAATGTGAGTCCACAACTATGTCAAACACTCCTCCGAAAATCTTCTTGTAACATACACTGATGATTTCATCCTGTGTAATATGCACTCTGACAGTTTTCAAGACAAACCTGTGCTGTGGCAGTAACATTAACTACTGTGTTTTCAAGCTACTCTACCTACATATATAGCAGTTCTAATCTGACAGCAAGCAACGTGAGTGTGTATGCATCCAAATATTACTTTTGAGACAATTTTACACATTTTTCTCAGCATGTAATAATGCTATCATACTCCACAAAGTACAAAATGACAGTGTTAAAGTCAGACATAGGTGGTGGTGCTACTGTCACATTGCTTGACATTTATCTTTTATACCTACACAAGTGTAATGTTCAAATCAAGCCCAGTCTACTGCTGTGTGTATGTGGTTGGTGGTGCATTCTGGTCATTGTATGATTTTTGGAATCATTCTTCATTTCACTACCACTTAGGAGAAACTTTCACATAGCTCCATGCATCCACCATCCTCCTTTTTCCTCTGGTCATATGACATTCTTCCTGCAGAGGAACGGAGGATGCCCTTATGTCAAATATGCATGAACACATCAAGAAACAGAGTCCTTAAATGAGCCTCTGCAAGCCATCTCCAGACCACTGCATATATGGTTGCTAATTCTGTCATGGTGTGGTGCACATATCCCATATAGACAGTGGCAGCATGTAATGCAGTCCCACTAATATACACATACACACAATCGTTTTACTATCTTCCCTTGTATAGATATAGGGAGTTTGCTTTAAATGGTATAAAATGGTTAGGATTTTATGTGATGTTGGCCATTAGCCTAATAAAGTCCTATGACCCTATGAGTAGTTGACATGTCAATGGTACTGCCATTGACTTGTGTTATATTGATGTGTGGATGTACAGTATTACAATCTGTGATGTGAGCTAATCTATTGATGGCCACTGCTGCCATTTCATTATGTGCTCCTTGTATAACAGCTGTAGTAATATGCCTTCTGAGAACTGTTAACATGGTATGATACACTTTAATGTATATTGTTGCCTTACTAGGACATGTACTGTTGGTTAAGAATGATTGAGACGAGAGACTGGATAAGCAATTTAGAAAGAAACAATGGGAGGATATCTGTATGGCTCCCAAATATACAACAAAGTCTAAAAGATTTAGGATCTTTGCTTGGAAGTGCTTGCATAGCTATTTTTATACCCCAAGCAGACTCCAAAGAAATTTTTCCCAGGTAGATTGTAAATGTTGGAGATTTGATGGGGAAGAAAGGTAACTCGGAATATATTTTTTCGGAGTGTAATGAGTTGGTAGAATTTAAAAATTTCCTGCAGTCTACTCTGTCAAAAATCCTGGGTGAGCAAATTGGTGTAACTAAGGAAATGATTTTTTTGAGCTGTGATACAGAAAACTGAATTGCCTAAACAGTAAGGCCTTGCTGAGTTTAATTTTGATGGCTGCCAAAAAAGCAGTTACTAAAAAATGGAAATCAAGGTCTAAACTAACCATACCGCAAGTAGTGAATATATTAACAGAGATAAAAGAACTGGCAGTGGGATCTTTACAAAAGGTAGGAGCAAATTACATAGAAAAAAATGGGAATTGTGGTAACAATACATGCAGAATAATATTTTGGGGAAGGAATGAGGTTTAAGGGAAGGCACAAATTGAATGAGCTATGTAATGTTTGACTGACAATGATGGTATAGTAGATTATAAATAATGTATAATATTTGCAACTGAAAATATGTCAATATTGTTTGTTTTCATTTAATGTATGATTGCCTATGTCATAAGTGATAATTCAATAAAAATGTTTCTTGTTTTACAAAAAGAAGAATATTAAAGTCAGTGGTATGTATCACTCTGTAAGCTTCTAAAGTCTGTAAGCACTATTGCAAATTATTCAAAAAAGCTATCAGAAGCAGTATACAAACAGCATAGATGGAATCAGCTATATAAATCTGGCATTACGGTTTGTTCCTTTATGAGCTGGCTTCTCCCTTCTTTATGTTACTCTCTTGATTTCTCTAAATCAAAATGTCTGTACAACAAACTATGATAGCCAAATTGGTTTATTTATTTTTTGGGCCTTTTCTGACATCTGCCACTGACTATAAATATGGGCCAGAAAATGTATGCCCTAACCCCCATGCCAGTTCAAGGCTTGCTTCTAGGTGTCCAGCCTGTGAAGTGAATGTCAACAGCTTTGTGGTAATATGCCTGTCTTGAAGCCATGCTCCACTTCAGCAGTTTAGCATGTCAACTCCTATGCAGCTCTGACATGCACCCTGCTGTGCTCTCTAGTAACATCAGCTACACATTTCTCTAGCACATAATCCTAAAACCTACCCCCAGAGGGGAGAGTGGACCCAGCCCTTTCATTCCTCCACATCCCGTCACCAGTTCCTCCAGTGTCAAGGTCACTAAATGATCCCTGATTGTCTGGGTTGTAGACAGGGCCCCTTCCTGCCGCTTCACAGAGCCAGCTTATTTGTTGACTTATTACAAGTTAATCATAACCATACTGAATCCCTTATATGAAGTCAAAAATAGAGCTTATCTTGTAATAAATCTATATTTCCTAGACACACTTTATATTTGGATCCACATACTGCAAGCACCTTTATATATTTTTTCTTTTTTGTACACTGATTCAAGCTACTAATGATTAAAAATGGTTTGCTATCATAATGTCGACGTTCAAAATAAAATCTTACCTAAAATATTGAAGCAGATGGTCGAGAATGCTGAGAAGGTCAGAAATTTGCAAACACATTTCCTTAAGTGAATTCAACCTTTCTCCACATCCGTAGACTGCAGATAAACACTGCATACCACATGATGAAACTATTCAGCATTGGGCAAACCCCCCTGCACCCCCTACAGATTAAATATTCCATTTCCGAGATCGCACTGCAGTGGGGAAAAGGGCAAATTTCCTGATCTGCACTATACTGCTATCTCTTGTAATAAGGCTGACCACATATGTGCGAATACAAAATGCATTCGCTAAACCAACACTTGCATGAATGTAGGTTTGACAACACTGGTTCAGCCAATCAAATTTTGACATCCCGTGGTCGTCGAACCTTCACTTGGAATTCTGATAGTAAACCCTTAAAAACAATATCCTGTATAGGATAAATGAAAGTTTGTCATATTTTCCCCTGCATCAAGAGGGAGACCACCACTTTATTAAGGAAACCAAATCTGCCCTTTGCTTAGCTTATAAAATCATAAGAGCCCCATGGAATACACTTAAGGGCATCCTCACTACGCAATGAAAATCATATAAATTGATGCTAGTCAATCCACAGAAACTGAAATTCTCCCATTTTACCAGGATCCTCATTCTATTATGGACTTTGCTACTGCCTACCCTATAAAGAAAGCTCTTTCTTGTCAGTTGTATCCATAAAGTTATCCTTTTGGTTGTCACCAACAGCTTGTAAGAATAGGTAAGGATGGGACATAGATTGACCATCAAACTGAAAGTTTCATTCTATGATATCTTGCTTCACCCCACCAGTCAGGTACAGTGATACTTCTGTAACCCAAAATAGTTAAACTCTTCTGCTTGAGGTAGCTGTTCCTCCTTTTCCTGCAGAGACCAATTCGCTTTTCTGATTGAGGACCTTGACTTCCGATTTGGGGGTGGTGATTTTATCCTATCTTTTTCACATTTACCATTGAAATCTCCAGTACATGCTGACCACAATCATTTGAGGGTAAGAGGACAATATTCACCACAAACAGCAGAGATGCCACCCTGACATACTGAAACTGGATACTCTGTAAACCTTGACAGCTCCATGATATTCTGTCAATTAAAACAAAGAGCAGAAGGCCAGACAAGACAAACCCATTTCTAGAGTCCTATGCTTACCTTATATTTGTCATTTGTAATTGTCAAAAATCCAGGCACAACACTTATGTCTGAGATACGTGGGCCAAATGGCATATAGCAACAGCCTTGGGACCCCATAGCACTGTAGCATCCCCCCACATGACAGTCTGGGGGTATATGTAAATATGCCTTCTGCATGGCCAGTAAACATATATAGACAAAACTGGCAAACTCCCTTGAGCCCCCCATTTTCTGCCGTGCCTGAAGGATGAACTATTCTACAGCTAGAATTGTATCTGCACTTCTCATCATGAATCAGAGGTTTCAGTACTAAATGGAGTCTCCTTTCTAGCAACTTGGCATAGTTTTTCCAAAAGAGACTGGTGATTATGATCTGACCTATAAATGGAATGTGTTCAGAGACTGTCACCCCATTTGCCAGAACAGAGGAACTATCTTCATCTTCCACATGACATTGAAAAGATGCATTAAAACTGCCAGAGCAACAGTCTACATTACATTTACCATTCCAGATGGATGTTGTATATCACCAGAGCCTTGCCATAGCAGTGATGTTTCATTGCTGCAGTGACCTTATCCAAAGAAACAGATCCAGTCCCATTAGCTACTTCTAGCACTATCTCTGAAAAAGAGGGCAAGACCAACAGATTTGGGAGTTCCCTAAAGGGATCCTTTCCCTCCTTACAATGTCCCAGGCAAGGTCAGCATTTCTCCACCCTCATTGAGAACAGCTTAGGCAGTGTCTCTTTTTCTCCCTCTTTTTAGCCACTGAAAAGTGTGCCAAAATCTCTTTGAAGCCATCTAAAATTTATCCTCGTGGCCTCGCAAACCTCCTCTCACATTCTGGTGTTTCCTTTGCTGACTGAACCATCTGTTACTATACTATATTGTCAGTAAAAGCTGTAGGGAAATCCTCTTTCTTTAAACTGATGGGATTCCTAACTGCTGGTGTCCCAAGTAGTTTTATATTTACCACAATGACAAGCATCAAACACCTTTCAGACACATTTCCCTGATGTTCTCTAAATTAGTGAGATCCTGAACAGGGTTCACTCAGAATCCATGTGTCCTTCCTCCCTAGGTATATATTTTTACTGAGATTTAAAACAAGATGCACTACAAGAATATCTCTCTGTGTCTCTCTGTCTCTAGCTTTCTCTCTCTCTCTCTCTCTCTCTATATATATATATACACACACACACTCATATACACACACATATATATGCACACACGCATGCTTTTATAGCTTTGAGGTAGGCAGATGCTCTAAGGCTGAATTGAGATAGCTGAAACAGATATAAAAATCATATAAACATTCTGAAAAAGTCTGATAGCTTGCATATGATTTGATAATCTCAGGAGCATTTTTGTGGTTCCTCTTCTTTTGTGTCTGTAGAATCATGATTGCTGTTTTGAAGAGAAAAATAAACCAGGGCAAAGCTATATTCTAAATCTACCTCAGAACATGATTTGAGAAAATTGAAAGATGTGGGTGTGGAGACCAGAGCAGTAGGAGGGGGTAACTGGATACCAATACTTTAACAAGTAAATGTGATATTTCCCACTTCTGTGCCTGATCTGTGTTTAGCCACTCCTGAATGGAATCTCATTCCTTGATACTTGTCCCCCTTTTGTTACTATTATACTTAAAGGAGCATTTAAGGAGTTTTGAATGCTCAGTTCTTCTACGGCTCAGACACCACCTAATGTCTCTTGTAAAACAATTTTCAATGTGCAGAAAAGGAAATCAGAAGGTTGGGTGAAATTATGTGATATATTACCTTATTTTTCCAATGTTCTGGTTTCCACATTCACTATGCTTGTATTTTCCTATATGATTAGGTGGTAGCTTCTTTGGTTTATCTGGTGTAGCACAGCAGCTAATGAGTTTAAAATCCATTAAACACATCTGCCTTACATGGAAACAGGATTCTATAACTCACCACTAATAGTAATGTCATCAGAGGTTCATGTTTCTGTCCTTAAAATATGGTGAGTCAGTTATAATTACGAGATATGAATTAAGCACACCGCACATATCTAGGTATAACTCCCAGAACTTGTTTATTTTACAACTTCACGCAAGATGACATAAGTTCTGGTTCATCCTCTAAAAACAAGCAGTTTGTGCATGTGGATCTTACTTGGTTATCAAAGACTAAATCCAAAACTATTATGAAGGATGCAACCATCGGCATGCAGTGTTACACAATACTGTGGTTCAGTGCTTTCACGCCACTGCTAACTCAGCTGATTATAGTTGTGTTTATCTTTGTCTGTAAGCTTATGCATGGTATAATTTTACTATTTGCTTTAGTCCAAAATTTTGGTTAAAGACAGACAAAAGTCTACAATGAGTTTAAAAGCATCTTCTATACTGATTAGAATTAGAAACCATATTAAAAGATTGTTGAGCAAGCTATTTCTATTTCTTTTGGTTACCAACAGAAATACCTGCTATTAGTGTGGTACAGATGATAAAGTATATCATCTAGGAAGGGCCTGTAGATTTCTGTTTAATTTTCACAGTCATCACTTGCATTATGTGCGACAGAGATTCAAGCCACCACTTTAAATAAATACTTAAATCAACTAGCTCCTACTTAGATGCTGCGTCTTTCGGCTTTTCCAGGTTAGGAGTCGCCACAGCGGAACTCTGGTCCGCTAATGGCAGTAGAGTTTTACGTGCTGGCTTGCCGGGCCTAACGCACAACCTTCAATGAAGGAACGCCCGTTCACGCATGTCGCCACACTGAAAATGCTGTAACTGAGAATTGAACGGGCAACGTCTAACTATGAGGTGACAACGCTACCGCAGCACCACCACCACTGCAGTACAGCTAGTTCCTACTTAGATACTTATATAAAAATAAACTATATTAGTATACTGAACAACAAAATCCTGCCAGAATACTAATTTCTGTTCCCCACCAACTTTAAGTTATTTGTTTATCAAATTTATTGGGTGGGTATACTCACTGAGATATCAGGGGTCATTTTATAGGGAATAAGCCAAATTTTAATTAAATAACAGTGCACTGAACATTTTGTCAGGTCACCAAGCATATTTCCTGTTCTTTATCAGTAGGAGAGCAGTCTGTACTAAAGTGGATACGACTAACAATGTAGTTGGGGGTGGGGAGCATCAATTCTGTCCTTGGTTATTGCTTCTCTATTCTATAAAGAAAAACAAAATCAGTTACTGAAATATTTTCTTTGTGAGGTGATCTGGCTATCTACTGGAATAAGCTGCTGTTCATGAGAAATTTAGAGCTAATCCCATTTAGGATGATGTTATCACTGCAAGGATGGGAAAACATTGTCTGGCAACTGCTTGTGTGCGTTGAGGGCAAAATTGTTCTGTAGGCAAGCAGGTAATTTGGCCACTATGAGGTTCCATAGCACCTTTTCACTTATCTGCAAGATGTAATTATTACTGGAGAGGGAATACATTTGATGATTGGCTTTGTCTGAATGAAGTGTATAGGTGTAAAGAATTCTTTCTTTGAAGAGTTTTCCCATTGCAAAGGTATTGCATTTTGAATTTTCTTTTAAAGGATTTATCTAAACTGGGTATGGAGCTGTTTCTTTAATAATTTTGTAGCCAGATAACTGAACTAATGAAATAAATTAACTGCAGGTGTGTGAAGTTTGACTGCCTGTTTTAGTGCTTCCAAAGCAAAATTTCAGGATTTTGACTAGTTAGAAAGCTATATTTTTTTAATGGGTTTGCTAGTGTATACTCAGAAATACAGGCTGCATTTTATTCAGAGTACTTGTAACTGTTACTGTAATTAGTAACTGACATTCCTTCATAGTTGTATATTCTATTATCTGTTTAATATTTGACTTTATGTAGAAAGATCTAGCTACAAAGTTTAAATATGCAGCTGCTCTATCTTTGTTGCCTAATTCTTTTCTCAAAGCAACTCAGAAAGTATTTTGTAGTTAATGGTTTAATTTTGAAGTATTACCCATAAATGAATAGACCAGTGTTTTGCAGGTCTCTGAATGAAGAATGTAGCTGGACTGTATATATTATGTATACATTTAAGGTGTTTTGGCAGGAAGAGAAATTCTACATTCCATGAGATTTCCTTGATGTGTGTCAAACACAGATGCCATTTCGTACACAGTCATAATGGGGTTAAATGTGCCCTGTGTGGTGAGTTAGGTTTTGGGATTCACTGCTGTTTTTCTCATAAAATGGGATATTTTATTCTACACTGTTACTTTAACATTTGATATGTGGTGTTATTTAGTTTTAAAGATCAACATTTAATACTAAGAGAAAGATGGAGTCGGGGGGGGGTTGCCTCTTAGCCTTTTAGCCTTTCTAGCATCTGTATCTCTGGGTTATCCTTGCCCAGTATATCCCTTACATTACTTTTCTATGCCTGACCCCCCCCCCCCCTGGCTGTCTTGTAACTAAGGTTTATGATCCGTCACTGGATGCATTTCTGTACCCCAACTGAATGAGCCATGATGCATCTAGATAAACTGGTATGGTATACTGTTATACTCTGACTTCCTCGCATACAATGCTTAATTGGTTAGCATGATTTCTCCTTTTTTTCCCCCTGTAGTGTGACCTAATGCTGTAAGTGAGCCTGACTTTTTCAGTGAAAAACGAAACCTAAGATTAAACAATGACTTAGATCAGAACATCAGTAACTGTCAACACTTTTATATCCCCATATGCAGCTCAGATTCAAAGTTAGACTGGTTTTGTATTTCTGAATGATATACTGAGTGACATTCCTTTGTGCAGAAAAGTGTTTTTTCATGCAAGGAAAACACTAAATCATATTTGTGTGATCTTTTCTGGTTGAAAATGTAGCTAATGTAAATGGTGGCAGTTGAGCAGTGTTTTAATATGCCATGTTTAGGTGGACCTCCACTAAATCATGATTGGTTACAACACAAAAATACATATGTCCTGGTAGGTGGTCCACGGTTCCACTTCATGTGACCTAAATTTTTTTACTTAGATGCTTCCCTACATACAGGATGGTGTCATGATGTGCTTTAGCACACGTGATTGATGCTAAGGCTGTTGTGGAAGATGACAAAGGTTTAAAACAATTCACAAAGTAATGGTCGTATTAGCAACTTTTGGCAAAGTGACTGCAGTAATAGTGAGGCTGTAGGCCTGAGACGGTATTAAGCAAGGAATATGATTATGTGTTACACAAAATATTAACATGGAACATGGGTATTACTTGGCTGATGACCCCCAGAGGGTCTTTTTAAGCTAAGTCCTTCTTCTGAAAGTTGTAAATCAAACACTGTACCTTACGTAAGGTAAACATCATTACCATTATGCCTACCTCCCAACCCCATAGGTAAGGATGGCAGGCTGGCAGATGGGGTAAGTGTTGTGCTAGCAAATGGTGGAGTTAATGGAGAAAATATGCAAAGGGAATTATTACTGAGGTCCCACAGAAGTTAGTACTGGGGCTGATCCACTGTAAGGTCTATTTAATGACACTGTCAAAGTCTAGAAGGAAAAACACATTTCTCTACATAACACATAGATTTGCACCATTGTACTGCACTGGAGAGTATGGAGTAAATAAAATAATATGAGGCAGAATTGATTGTGAATGATCTCTTAGACATAATGCAAAGCCTTATAATTCATTGAAGAGAAATGTAGTGGAAATCCATGTTTTGGGATGCCATACATTCAAATGGCATGGCTCTATGGCATACAGGTATAGAGCCTTGACTGTGACTCGGCTGACCAGAGCTGGATTAGTGGCTAGAAATGCTGGAGTAGCCAGGTAGGAAGGATGGAGAATGAGCAGCTTTCAGCTCTCCTAACCTGTGGGGAGATTTTGTGGTTACTGCTTATAGCCAGCTGTTTCCCAGTAGAGTCTACTAAAATTCCATGGCTGAAAGACGAACCACGGTAGACAGTTTGATGTGGTCATGCATCTGACACCACTCTGTGCCCCATTCCAGTTGAAACTTTCTTTCCTTTGCAGATCCAAAAATCTCCAGCCTCATTAGCCACACATATAAAGCTGTGCTGTCTCCACCCCCACACTACAATTCTCATACTTAAAAGAATGGGCAGTTTTCTGTCAAGGTATTTACAGAAGGTGAGCTTTCACTGAAGGGGGGAAGCTCCCTGTCACATGATTACAGCTGGGTTTTGCTGGCTGCTTCAGATAACTACAACAAATGGGTCTGTGGAACCCAAGGGCTGTGCACATTGGCAAGGCAGGACATGGGAACAATACTAGGCAAGCGATCACAGACCATAAGATGCCTAGCCATATAAACCTTTACGTAGACCAACGTAGAAGTTCTTGCTGTCATTGTCAAGCACTTAATACTTCTTGCCTCCCAAATCAAGCAGGATCTTATATGACAACCCTGGTGTAAATTTGTGACTACCTATCCAGTCATCAGAACTTGCCTTAAAGATAGCCAAAGCATGTTCTTTGTTTGACCTGTAGTGGCAACTTATTCCAAAAGCTGGGAATACTCATTGTTAGAAACCTAGCCCTCAGGCATGTCTTGTTTATGTTTTGATATAGATTTAGGTCCCTAGTGCAGGTATTTGTAGAGCTGCTGGTTTTGTGAAGAAATAGGAAGCCAAATATGACTGAGTCTTTCATGGGTTAGAAAAGCTAAAAAAGTTAAATACAAATCATCTTGAAACAGCTGGTAGGCTACTAAGTATAAAGAGAAACATTAGGGATAGTTGATGAATTTAAAAGCATTAATTTGCCTCATTGGATATCTCTGGGGGTTTTCCATTTGCATGCTTGGATTTGTATTCTGTGATGGGTCTGTAAAGGGAAAAATACAGGGCTAGGATGACCCTATCTGGCTCTTGAAGATGTTCAGTTGGTAATTGAGTGGGTCAGATAGAAAGATTTTTTGTGATTATGATGGAAACATGGTGATCAAACGAAAGAGAATTGACCACATAGGTGCTTAATTCTCTTATGACCATCCCTGTCTGAAGAGGAGTATCGTTTATAACATCAGAAGTGTTAGCAGCTTTTTTGCCAAATGCTGTTAATGCTGTACTTTATTTGTATTTAACTTGAGAGTATTTAGGTGCCAAAAAGAAAAACAAATCAATAACATTTGAATGAAATCTTGGTATGTTAATTTCTTATAACTTAAGGTTGGAATGAATTCTTGTAAAAATTCAGGAGTGTGCAACAGAGGCTTTACTGGTAGAAAGAATCAGTACTATTTCTCCAAAAATAAAATTGAAGAAACATTATCTTGAGATTGGATGCCCCTTGTATGCAAAAAGAGAGCTAGAGCTGACACTGACCACAGATGAGTGAACATTAAAATGGCACTGGATGTGATATGAAGAAAGGTCATTAAAACAGATCTATGTCAGATGATCGAGTTTTACTGACGAGACCACATGAGCAAGTTTCCAAAAACTCGAACATGGAACCCCCCACACCAAAATTTACTTTTTTTTTTTTTTTTTACATTTATGCAGGGGGCAAGCCTCCCTGCACCCCTACACCCTCTGCAAATTATATATACCAACTCCGAGATTGCACTACAGTGAAGAAAAGGGCAAATTTCCTGATCCTCGTTTTACTGCGATCTCCATTCAAAGGCTTTGAGTTTTCAAAAACTCTATCATATGGTCTCGACCCTATGAATTTCGAGTGTCTGAAAACTCAATCAACTGATTGGGATACCATTAAAACATAACATGTACACCCTTACAGTAAGGAGGTGGAAGGGAGGTTAACATTTTTAAAGTAATAGAGCTGCCTATAAACAACAGAGAATAATTGAAAATGGAAAGTAGAGGAAATGGAGACGGTATCAAATCTGTGAATGTGTAGACCAGCCATTTACAAGAGGCATTATAAACTGGGGTGTAACTATCATCTTAGTATGGTGGAAGGAAGCAGGAATATGAACACTAGTTCCAGTACAGTACAGTATAGTGGTATTTTCATCTAGGAGGATTGGACAGACTAGGAGACAGGAAGTGGCTGTTTACTTCTGTTACATTTATTGTTTATGTCATATTTTCGGGAGTGGAAAGCAACCAGATTACCAAAAAAAAAAAATCACTGAATCCCAGATCCTGGAGATTGCTCTGCAGGTCAAAATATAGTTCCAGAGGAAAGTTGATCCCTGTAACCTGTTTGGATTGACTATTAGAAATCCTGGATATGACACAGGAAAGAGCTGGATGGACAAAATGGATGGAACTCTCCTCATCCTTTCTCCCCAGGGTGAAGGTAAGAAACCTTAACTCCCACCACATAAATGCAACTACCAAGGCCATCTTGCAGTGCCAACACCTATATTTTAGTATTTATTTATTTAACATTTGTTAACCTGGAAAGTCCGACTTGGAACCAAGCCAATTTTCAGCAGAGGCACGTATGTCCAAACACCTACAGTGAAACAGATTTAAGTAGAAGTGCATTTGTAATAGGACAGACTTCAGTAAGATCATCCCCACTGTAAAATAAGACACATTGGTAAAATGTCAGTAATAAGCCATAGTTAATAACAGCTAAAAGAATTTGATGAAACATGCTATAAAACTTTATATAAGTTAAGACCTCATCATAGACTTCAAGCAACATCAAGAACATATGATTCAGTACAATACAAAGTAAATGCCACAAATAAAGTATGTCATGCCTTGCAATAAATAAACATCTAGGAAGATAAATACATAAAGCTTATAAAACAGTTTAAAATACCAACTGAATCTATTTATGGTATAAAGTTTAAAGTGAACTTTCATGACCACAGAGGTTTTGTCTAGTGCAATTTGTTGCTTTCGGTATGCATTTATTTACAAAAATTATGCTTTTTAATCTCAAGAGGTTAGATAAGATGTGTTTTTAAACAGTAAGTCTGAATTGTGCAAATTAGAAATGCAAGGTTAAATCTGTGGTCATTAGTTGTTTCAATTTTTTGCTTTTGATGGTGTGTGTGTGTGTGTGTGTGTGTGTGTGTGTGTGTGTGTGTGTGTGTGTGTGTGTGTGTGTGTGTGTGTGTGTGTGTGTGCTCGCCTGTTCAGTCATCTTACCAACTGCTGTATGGTAATGCACCTGCTTGATTTCCTAAGAAAAGAGGGTAGGAGACAAAACGTATTCTAGTATGACTCCATGCTTACAGGAGAGACTTTTCCTCTTTGTCCTGTCCTTAAGCACTACCCCTGTATACAGAGTGCAGTCATACAAATGTGATGTCTGTGCATGTAACGTGCATACAGTCCACTGCCAGCAATCTAACTATGCTTACTTCATGATTTTTTTTTTCAGCCAGAGGTAGAAACTTGGACATAATCAGGGATCATAGGCAGGAAATCCACCCTCCTCTATGATGGGAAAGCCAGTATTTAAGCTGGTCTCCTGTAGTGTCTGGGTCAACTGTTTGGGCTCGATCATTGTACACCACGGGAATGACATAGCTATAATGTGGAAACTAAGTGCAAAGTAGTATCTATCTTCCCCTAGTTGCCACCTTTACCACCATGGTATTGAAATGCATGTTTGTGGTAACCAGGCTAGACAGTGTTTTTCTGGATCTTCCATGCTTGTGATTTTGTGAAGGGATAAATTAAATTAAAGATGCAAAATATGTGTGCACTATCAGAATGTCAGTCACTGGACTTATCTTGTGCTTTAATCAAGGCATATTGCTGGTGCAAAGAAAAGGACTGATCACAGGACTGCCACCTCTTCAGATGTCCACAGTGGGGAATTTTTAAAAAAACTGACATTTTGCAGGACAAACCACACCCACTAACAATGCAAAGGACTACACTTCACTTTTTTCACAAAATGGAAGTTTTGGTCTTGTAGAATTTGTTATTCTTATTGTTTGATACTATTGTGGTATTTCGGATAAAAGAACACGTTATTTTATGCAACAATTAGTGAGATTTAGGAACATTTTTTTTGTCCTAAAATCTCAGGACATTTATGATTTTTCAAGTTTTTGTGCAGGATGCAGTTATCCAAATAGACACTGTTCTGCGTAAAGAAGAGCAGGTGGTAATCCAAGACTGATGAAATTTTCCATTGTTTGTGTATGCATTATTATTTAATGTGTATTTTTTTCACTAACTGAATAGTTCCATTTGTGTATATCAAATGTAAGACATCTGGTGTCAGGCAGAGAAGAAAAAGAACCTTGTTGACTTAGGTCTCTTGAGGCAGTGTAGCAATTGCCTCATGTACACAGACAACCTTCTACTAATAACACTAGTACAGAGTATGAGAGATGTATTTACACTAAGAATCTAGAATCCATACTCCCTCTCACTCAACCACACCTACGTGTTGATAGTACCACTACTCATTGACATAGTACACATCAGCCACGTAAATCCACATATACACTGACGTTCTCTCTAAAAACTTACTGAAACACCAGACACCTAAAAAACACAAGACTGCTACAATGAACACAGTCCCGACAGCACCCATGGCACATAGCAATACCAGTGTCTCAGCAATACCAGTGTCTCACCCAGCAAGCCAGTAAGATGTAACACTCAAAACCCACATTTTCTTGTCATCGGAAACTCCAGTAGTAAGACACACTGATGTCCCACTCACCAGGTTGGACAAGGAGAAAGTCACGGTCAGCTGCCTGTCTGGTACAAGGATTCATCAGATCATGCATTAACTCATGTCTCTCAGCAATAAGTACTGTTATGACTCTGTCATAGTTCATGTTGGTGTGAATGACTTGAGATGTACTTCACTGGACAATATGAAGAGACATGGTTGAGCTCTCTGAGTATGTGTACCTAGAAGATATGTCCCTAGCCTTCAGCAGCTTACTACACTCACCTAGAATGATGCCACAGTATAAACAAAAATGATCGATTTCAGTAATTGGCTCCGTTTTAGGTGTCATTCAAAGGGGATCCAGTTCCTGTCAGCCTGGGAAGCCATAGCGAACAAATCTCGCTGCTTTCCCAGAGATAGTTTGCACCTGGCATCTCTAAGCTTTTGCCTCCCCCATAGAGCCTTTTCTATTCAAGGTCTCCAAAATAACACTCCAGACATGAAACTGACCAATCAGGACAAAATAAGGGTCATTCTGCTAAATGCCAGGAGCTTAAACCAAAAACTGCACCTCCTGGAAGCACTTCTATCACTTAAACATGTAGATGTCTGTGCAGTCACAGAAACATGGTTCAAGGTCTCTGAGAGTACCTCGGCCTTGCAAAGTTACAAAGCCTTCCTCACCTATTAGACCGCAAAATGAACGTGAAAACCAAAGGAGGCGGTGTTTCAATCTATATTGGACAGAAATTTACCTCCCATCTAGTTAGATTGGAAACTCCATGGAGTTACCCCAGGTCCAGGTTACAGTGGGTAAGACCCCCATTCAAGTCCTAGCCAGTTATAGATCCCCCTCCATGGCTCATGACACCCACAAAGCCTACTTGACAAATCTGGGGACAATACAAATTTTATTGAACACACTGGTTATGAAGGATTTCAATTATCCCACCATCAAATGGAAAACCTATGCTAGCCCTAACTCGCTAGAGCAAAAGTTCCTTGACTTTGTTAATTCAAATTCCCTGGAACAAATTGTTCATACCTTGACAAGGGGAACAAACATTCTAGATCTGGTCCTTGCCACCATGTCAAACAGATGCACTGCTGCAAATGTCAGACCCTCATTAGTTAAAACTGATGACATATCAGTAACCTTCAAGCTGGCACTAACACCATAACTCACAAAGGGTGAAATTGCACTAAAAAACTTCACCAAGGCAGACTATACCTCCTAGCTGAAGGTATAAATGGATTCCAAACCCCACCCCAAGCTGGAAGTGGTAGCTATGCCAAAACTTACACTAAAGTCCTGTACAATCATTTGCATAAGTGTATAAACTCGGCTGTACCAGAAAGGATCAAAGCCAGAGCCCCAAGTAAAACCAAGATACCATGGTGGACATCCAGCATCAACAAACTTTACAATAAATGCAAAAAGTTGCTGTCCATGAAAACAAAGGCAAGGTCCCAACAATGGAAAAGCACCCTGCTCAGCCTCAACAGGCAAATAAGACAACTTGTCAAATCCTCCAAGGGTTCATTTGAGAGAAACTTAGCAATTACAGCCAAGGATAACCATAAGGCCTTTACAGCTACATACATAACCTAAAGGGTGGGACCCAAGCATGTGCAAAACTAGTGGCCAATGGTATCACACACACACACACACACACACACACACACACACACTGACCCCACAGTGATAGCAAACCTGCTAGTGGATAGGTTTGGCAAAAAAATTATCTGCCTTATCCCCTCTTAACTTACAACAAAATCTGCATGAAGCTCCCCCCCATGCTAAATATCTGATGAACAGGTCCTCAAAAACCTTGTCCAAGGCAAAAAACACAGCCTCTATGGGACAAGATGACATCCCAGGTTGTCTTCCAAACAGGTTAAAACCTGAGCTAGCATCACCACTAAGTAACCTTTTCAATCATAGCCTAACCACAGGCTTTGTTCCTGTAGAATGGAGAACAGCAACAGTTATTTCCCTCCACAAAGGCAGCCTAGCAAGAGACTCGGGGAATTACTGATCCATAAGCCTGATCAGTGTCATCTGTAAGGCCAAGAAACAAATCATTATGGACCTCATAAATAAAGACATAGGTGATCTCCAAACTCTGGATCCTACCCAATTCGGCTTCATGAAGGGCAGATCCTGACTGTTAAGTATGGTGGATTTCTTTGAAAATGTGACCAAGGCCATTGATGAGGGCAAATCCTGTGCACACAACATCCCTCAACCTGGCAAAGGCTTTCGACACAATACCACATTCAGGTATTATTGATAAACTTAGCAAACTGAATGTAAACCCTTCATTGTAAGATGGGTTGCCAACTGACTCACAAACTGGACGCACACTATCAAAGTGGGTAACTCCACATCAACCAGCAGATCCGTTACCAGTGGGGTGCCACAGGGGTCAGTGCTGAGCCCTCTACTGTTTGGTATATACTTCTCAGAAGTTCAGGTCAAAACTAAGGGGCTGTGTCTGAGCAAGTGTGCAGACAACTGCCAACTAGATGCAATCACTGAATCCCCAAATTATGTCAGTATACTCCAGGAGGGTCTCACTCAGACCAATTGTCACAATCTCAAACTGAATGCAAAGAAATGCATCATCATTCCTTTTGGCACAAACCATGTCCCCTTACACTATCAAATCAACGACAATACCCTAAGTACCCATGAAGTGGTAAGGGACCTGAGATCACATGTTGAATGCGGCATCAACTTTGACCATCATGTGTCTACTGTAGTAAGGAAAGCTTTCTATGTAGCATATTTGATTAGTAAAGGCATTGCCTTGGGAGCAAGAGAAGTTATAACCCCCTATACGTGGCACTTATCTGGCCCATAATTGAATATAACACCCATTATGTCATGTACCATACTAAACACCTACAGCAATTAGAGAAACTCGGAGGTTTTCTAACAAAGAAGATAAAGGGGCTCCAGCATGTGCCTTACACAGACCAGCTAAAGTCCCTGTCACTATACTCCATATCATTTATTTATTTATTTATTTTATTTTACATTTGTTGACCGGGCTAGTCCAGCTGGATATATGTCCATTTTCTGTGGAGGCCCAGGGAGAAAAGCTCCACAAGATACAACAACATAAAGGTCACGACAAATACATTAACAGTAGAATTTGGTACATAAGAAGTTTTTTTTTAAAAAAATATTACAAGCCTAAGATTATATATTTTATATTTCAGTAGGGAAAGAAATATTTTTCTAAGAATTAGATGAACACGACTAAGACATTTGCATTAGAAATGGTATATTACAAATCTTTATAACATATTACAAGGCAAGGATTTTATATTATGTATGCTGTTAGGGATAGAAAAACTTAATATAAGACTAAACTAGATACAACTATTAGTTTATATTAAATAGGTACTAAGGTCACATATAAACCTAAGAAAGAAAAACACTAGAGATAAATGGATGGGGTATAGAAGATAAACATACAAGGATGCATTTATAGTGTTCTTTATCACCGAAGTTGTGATCATATATGAAGGTGGTTGACCATACCACAATATATACATATTTACATGTGAAAAAAATCTTAAGAAAGGTTAAGCTCACTAGAATTTAGTGAGTAAACACAAGACCATGATCTTGAGAGACTAGGAATCGTGGGAGTCTAGTTAATGGTCTGGTGCTTAGTCTGGGTTGACACAGGGGCATAGCCAGTGTGATTTGAGGTAGGGTTTGAGCTTGCTTTTGAATAAGCTGGCAGATGATATTGAGGTTAGCTGGCTTGGGAGGATGTTCCAGGCTTTACCTACTGTATTGGAGAACAAGGTGTCACCAGCTGAATTGTTGGATTTTGATATGTGTACAAGTAGTTTATTAGATGAGCGTAAAGTCTTGAGATTGTTATAGGGGATGACTAGGGAAGTAAGTACGGGTGTATTTTGAGGTAAATACAGGATCTTATCGGCTACTATTAGTTGATTAAAAAGTATTAGATTTGACAACTCTAACCATCCTAGCTGATTCAGATTGATACAGTGATGAATTCTATAGGAGGACCCAGCTGCAAATCTGGCAATATTGTTGTAGGAGGATGAAAGTTTACTCAGATTACTTCTACATATTTGGTATAGATAGAGGAGGCATAGAGCAGGGTAGAGATAAGGTGGGTGCGAGCAATGGTAACCCTGGCTGGAGGTGTTAGAAAGGGTTTGATTCTATAGAGGGAACCTAGTTTCTTGTTTACTGTTTTAATGGTGTTATTAATGTGAGGTTCAAAAGATAAGTTATTATCTATTAGTACTTCGAGTAGTTTGGTGGTTGGCTCAGGAGATATTATAGTTCTGTTATTTGAAGTAATAGTAAAGTTAAGTGGGGAGGTTCTGCGGGTGGGGGTAAATAGTAGCATTTTCGTTTTTTGGGGGTTAAGGATAAGTCGTCTTTGTAGGAGCCAGTTTTCAACTGTGCTGAAGGTCTTTTGGGTTAGTGACTGAAGTTTTGTTGAGCGCCATTTGGCCCATAGTTTATTTCTTTGGAGGATTTTTTGTTTGGTAGTTTTGGTGAGCCATGGTGCTGGTTTGGTTCTAATTCTAACTTTGTGTAGTGGGGCATGGTTGTCTAAAATGGATAGAAATTTAGAGTTAAAGTATTTCACAGCATTATCTATTGGGAGATGTTTCAGGCGTGACCAGTCACAGGTGCCTAGTTCAGCTTGAAAGTGAGCAGGGTTAAAATTTTTGTTAGTGCGAATAGTTCTACAGATGGTTGAATTTGGGACTTCAGTTTTTGTTCTGATTAGATAGGTAAGCAAGTGGTCACTTATGTCCTCAGGGAGGGTGCCTGTTTTATAGTTTAGTTGGGAAGTATTAGTGAGTATCCAATCAAGGGTACTAGTTTTGTTGTTAGTTTTATTGGTACGGGTAGGGGATGTTACAGTTTGGGTAAAACCATATTAGTTGATATGAGTAGAAGGTTGCTCAGATACACAGGAGTTCCAGTTAATGTTAAAATCTCCAAGTATAATGGTTTCTTGGGGGTAGTTGCTTGAGAGTCAGCTGAGGATAGCCTCTAATGTGTTAATGTTATTACCTGGGGGAAGATAGACACATGATAGATATATGGCTTTGCTTTTGTTAAGCTGAATCTTAGTTAGAAGAATTTCTGTATTGTTGCAAAGTGAAGGTTTGGGGTCTAGCAAGGTAACTTGTAATCCATTCTTATAAAGTATGGCTACACCTCCACCTTTTTTTAGTGTTACGGTCATGTCTTATGATATTATAGCCAGGGGGTAGAACTGCACTGTCTTGTATTGTTGGTTACAGCCATGTTTCAGACAGACAGAGGATGTCAAAGGAATGAACATCAATAAGGGCATGCAGGTGAGTTATTTTATTATTGATGTTACGAATGTTAAGATGAGCTATCAGGAGAGAGTTGGGGGGCTTGGTAAGTGTTTGTGAGATTGAAAATGTTGGTGTATCAGGCTGTGTTGCTGTGATAGTGGTAGGACCTGGGTTTGGGTGTATATCACCATCTAACAGGGAGTGGACCTGAACTTTTAGGATGAGTTGTAAAAGTTTAAAAATTAGGTTCTTCGTTTTTCTAGCTAGTGGGTTACAATGAGAGATGTGATGGAGTCTATGAAATTTGGCTGCTGAGTACTTAGCTGGGCTGGAGAGGTTGCTAAGACTGTGAGTGGAGTTAAGAGTAAGGATAGAGGTGTGTGTGTTGTGGGTATGAAGTCCTAGGAATGTATGGCATTTGTAGAGAGTAAGTAGATAGGATATGATAAGTATAGTTAAGAGTAGTAATAAAGGTAAGGGTTTGTAGGGTCCTTGGGCCATTAGTTTAGGTATTGGTGGTGGAATGTAGGGATATTTGTAGATAGAGTGATAGGGTAATGGATAATGGTAGATGAGTAGTGTTTTTTTAAGGGGGAGGAGATAGGGGTTAGTGTGAGAGTATAAAAGAGGTGATAGCACTTTAAGGGGAGGAGTTAGAGGTTTCCCTATTGTATAGGGGTGTGGCAGTTAGTGTATAAGTTTAGGACCACTGGGGGTGGGTGGAATTTGGGGGCACGGTAGGGGAGCGGAGTGAGCCTGCAGGGCGAATGGAGCGGGATGAGCCACCGAGTTCACCCAAGGAGAACAATCAGAGGAGCAGTAAGCAAAGGTAAGTATAGGTGGGGATGGTGAGATGACACAATGCCTTGATAACAGAATATACAGAGAGGGTTGGCAGAGAAGAATATAAGAAGAAAGAGAGAAAAGAGTGGGAGTGTTAGCTCTTACAGGATATTGGAATCCGAGAGCCTGTAAGTTACTTAAAGTTAGAGTCAGAATGGAGGTCTAAAGGAAACTGTTGCTCTCTAGTGGACAAAGGTTGTATGGCAGAGGTAATATATATTGAGATAAAAGATGGCAGAGCAGTAAGTATACTATAAAGGTTGAATAGGAGAGAGTAAAATACCCGTAGTCTGAGGGTGGAAGGGGAGACAGGTATGGGAGCAGTTAGTAAAGGTTGCTGGCTGAACTGGCTGGTGAGAGTAAACTTACAACCTAGGATATCTCACACTAATTGTCTATAGACTTTGGTATAAAGTACATACTTTCACTTATGATTAAATTCCCTTGGGGACTGTTGCAGAGGGAAGGATAGGTTCAGTTCCTTAGTAAGGGGAAACCGCAGTATGTTGTAGATAAATGTTGTTTTTCAGCAGGCATGGCAAGTCCTCCTTTCTATTGGCAAGCCAGTTTGGGCAGCTGGGAATATAAAGGGAGAAGAGAGACAGTGGTAAGACACACAGAGAGATGAAAATAGACAGCTACACAGGCTTATTAAGTAGTATCTGGAACATAGTATAGAGATTAACTTGCACATTAAAACAGTCTTTACAGCAATATTACTATGTCTTTATCAATTAAAACATTCAAGCAAGACACTTGTAAAACAATAAAGCTCAGAAACAATAAGGTTCAACTCATCTATGACTCTATCAAAGATAACATTCAAGCAAGACACTTGTAAAAACAACATAACTCAGAAACAATAAGGTTCAACTTAACATATAACCCTCTATCATGTTTTACATTTGATGTTTATATATATTTTTTTCTTAAGAAAGGAATGCTCCAAATTAGTCCTCCAAGTTTATACATATTGTTGTTAATTAGGCTAGTCAGTATAAGGTGTATAGGCAAGGGACACTATGATTTCTGGCTTATATATAGTAATAGTATGCAACAGGAAATGCAGCTCTTTTTAACCATACAGTGGCACACAACACCTTGTTTTAATCCCTACGATGGTAAAATACAGAATCACATATCTCTATACAGCAACCTTAGCAGTCGTATCAGGTCTAAAACAATGCTAAAAACGCTTATAGTCAATAGCGTTGTTAGCATGGGTTAGCTCTTTTAAATCATACAGTGGCCAAAAACAGAGTCATGTAGCTCTATACAGCAACCATAGTAATCATAAAAGGTCCAAAGCACCGCTAGAACGCTAAGACTTCATATAGACTTCTTAGGGGAGACTTATGCCTGGCCTACAGAGCAATCCAAGACCCAAACCTAATGAACTTGTTGCATATCTGTAAATCAAATGGGACTAGGGATACCTGTTCCAGGGGACCTAAATATGGCCTGTGACTGAATTAGAACATGCTGGAGAGACAGATTTCTCTCCCAGTGACTGCCGTGTCTTTTGGAACAGGCTACCAATTCATGTGAAACGGAGCACCCCTTATGACACTGTTCAAGAGGAACCTGGATGAGTGGATAGGACACTGTAAATTCTTACTGGGGATAGAGCCCATAACCCTCCTGGAATGGGGCACTAAATGCAATCTAGGGTATTGACTAGCACTTCTATGGTATTACATTGGGATGAAACGACTAGACTTAAAATGACCTCTTGAGTCGGTAGCCTAGTAATCTCATATGATCCTGTGATCCTAAGAATAGGGAAGACATAAAACTTTATATGACCAAATTTGCTGTAGTTGATGGAACCTGTTGTGGAAAGCTACACATATAAAGAGAGTTGTTTGGTGATGGCATTGGGAGGCAGTTGAACAGTGACATCATGAATGCTGTGTGTATAGTCTGATGCATCTATAATAATGATCGCTATATTTTGCATTTAAAGTATGGGTTTAACAGTTGTACATAGTACAGCTTGTATAAGATTGAACACATCAATTTCTGGGCCTGCTTGATTAAATTAATGCCAATATTGTAGCATGACTTTCCTATGACAGTCTCACTACCCCAACTCATCATTGCATTAATGAATGCAAAGAACAGTAGTTTCAAAGTGTACCCCCCATATGAGGACTCTGCTCCTTTACATCAGTCTCTGAATATACTGACACTGAAGCAGCACCTACTCTGAGAAAAGACAGACAACTTGGTACCCTTTTCTCTTAGTTTATACAACTTCAGATGTAATGTATTTAGAGATCGGGGGTGTGAAGGCAGAGGTCCTATGTTTTGGGGTGAAAGGAGTGCAGCCCCTGCTGCAGAAACATTAGTATCATAATGTCGAACAGTTAAATGGATCACAGGGGTCTTCCAGGCAATGATAAAGTATTCGTAATAGATTGTACAGGATATTGTTACTGTCAGTAATACAAAGTAGGCCCAGTTTGTCAGCAGTGAGTATTGTACACATCAGTCTGCTATTTGGTCAGATCGGCCTGTATTAGACAGTTAGTAAACTTCTGTAACTTTGCTGCAGCATAATGTCAGTTGTCCGGTCTTTGACAAAGCAGTTAAGAAACTGACATTGGCTCTTGAAATATTGAATCAAAAATATCTAAAATGATAAAGGCAATTAATCACCCCCCCCCACCATCAAAAAAGTGGTTTTGCAGGAGGACATGGTTCATTGCACACTTAGTTGTACTAGCTGTACTGTTGTCTGACTCTGGAGAAAAGGCAAATATCCTGAATCGGAAAAGGTCTTCCTGCACCAACTCTGCAGCATTCTGGTGCCAGTAAAATGCTTCTCATATTGCAGTTCGTAAATAATCATACCTGTCAGCTGTCTAAAATATTGTAGATAACCAGATTTTGTTTCGTATTTTGGCCTGTTCATTGTAAATTTTGTGGTTTTCTGTCAAATCACTGGGGACTGAAGTCACTAAATAAAGCTAGACATGTGAGTTTCAAAATTCATATCCTTCAGAAAATGCATGTTGATGCAAAACTGTCCTCTGTCCAACTTTCTAAATTTAGAAGAGCAGTGTTTAAAACGTGTACCTTTGTCCCTATCATTATTTTTCATTTTGTCCAGAATACAAAGAGATTGAGAGGTAAGTAATCCATAAATAAAACTAAAACTCACCTTGCATTAAAAACGTAAAACCAGCAAAACTACTCAAAGTGCACTTCCAGTGAATGTTGTTGCCAAAATTGATAGATATGGATCAATGTGGTTTTGTGGAGACGAGGCAAACATTTGAAAAAGTTAATAGAACACTGAGGATCCTGAGGGACAAGAGGATAAGAAAATACCACTAACATTGCTGGGTCTTGATGCAGAGAAAGCATTTGATGGCGTGAGTTTGAATTTTATGAGTAGGGCAATGGAAACATTTGCATTCCCTCATACAATAGTGGGGTTAATTAGGAGGATATATCAGGGATCAGAGACAAAAATTAAAGTGGGAGGGTCTTGTCTGATTTGTGTTTGAGCAGATGAACCAGGCAGGGGGTGTCCTCTATTCCCTTTGCTTTAAATTGTGAGCCATTGGCAAAGAAAATGAGGGACTTGTACATTCAAGGATATAATTGGTATGGTAATCAAGAAAAGTTAGCTTTATTTACAGACTATACTATTTTATATGAGATACAAACCAGAAAAGGACATCCCATTGTTGTGTAAAATTTTGAAACAGATTCAAGTCTTTTCAGGATATGAAGTTAATGAAGATAAAACAAAGGCAATAGATGTAAACTGTGTGCATACACATGAATTAGTTCAGCAATGACCATTTTTATTGGGACATGATCATTGAAGCATTTAGGAGCTTGGATTAAAAATGATTCTGTTATGGCAGCTAATGATATGTTTGAAGATACTAAAATGATAATGCAAAAAAAATGAAAAACTGCAAGCTCTTGTTTATAGATAAGGATAGCAAGGTACAAGCGGTGACAATGTTTTTAGTCCATTATGTTTTATTTACAGGTCAGGCATATTTTTTATCAATCAGATGAGAAGTTGTGGACAAAAATAAAGAGTTGAATAATTTATCTGGAAGGGGAAAAGGACAATGGGCAAGTGGGTAAGTTGATCATTCTAACAGAACAAGGTAGATTAGGATTACCTAATTTGAAGGAATATTTTAGAGATACACAGTTAAGCTGTTATACATAACACAAGCAGAAGGCTATAATTTGAAGGTAAAAGGGGTGATGATGAAGGGGGGGTGCATTCAAGGTACAAGGTCATGGGATTCTGGTTGCAGAACCCTGAGCAGAATAACAGCAATACAGATTGTTATATTCATAAAGTGGAAGAAAGTATTCTAAGAAGTAAAGCCATCATGAAAAGGGAGATTTTTCCAATAGGGATGATTGCAATTAAGGGTACAGAGGATAGGCAAGAGTGGTGTGGAATTTAATGGTGAAAACTAGCAAAGGAACCAAGGTACTGGGAGCAAATAGCTAGACAGGGAAAGGTAATGGAATGGGAAGAGGTCAATAAGACATTTGGACTGCAGGTTAGAGACTGCCTTCCTTATCAGGGATTGTTATCAGACTTTAGGTAAAGCGAAATGGATGGGGAATCCTGAGTGAAAGAACTGCTCTGAATCTAGAAGAGAAGCTGCTGTTAAAAAGGGATAGTTAATGGGGCATATAAAATATTGCATGATAACTATAGGAGTCATTCAGATAAAAAAGATTTTGGAAGAGAGATTAGATCAGTAATTCACAGTGAAACAATGGGATAACATATATGTGGCTCCCAAGTATAGGATTTTGCTTGGAAGTGTTTACATATGTATTTTTATACCACAAGCAGACTCCAAATAATTTTTCCTTGAGTAGGTGGCAAATGTTGGAGGTGTGATGGGGAAGAAAGAGGTAACTGGAAACATGTTTTTGGAGTGTAATAAGTTGTCAGACATTAACAATTCCTTACAGAGCACTCTGTAGGAAAAAAAACAAATTGATATAACCAAGGAACTGATTTTTTGAGCTGGGATACAGGATCTGAAATGCTTAGGCATAGTAAGGGCTTATTACATTTAATTATGGTGGGTGCCAAAATGGAATTACTAGAAAATAGAACTTAAAGCCTAAACCAACTACATTTGAAGTACTGAAGATTGTAACAGAGATAAAAGAACTAGAAGTGGGACCTTTAGAAAAGGGTATGAGTAAATTACATAGTTTACATTTTTTTCTGTCACAACAGTCTGAGCAGAATAACTTTTTGGAGGAGGAGTGAAATTTAAGGGAATGCAGGCATTGAGCAACTCGTGTAAAGTCGGATTAATTATAGTTCTACAAAAATATATATGATGTGTGAATGTTTGTAACTGGGAACATGTCAATAATTTTTCTTCTGTGTAAATGCATGTTTGTCTATGTCTTAAATGATGCAAAATCAGTGTTAAAACATGTGCCTGCCCAGTGCAAACATACTGAATTTGGAAAGACATTAAATTGCAACTTTCGCAATAACCACTTATTTATATTATTTTATTTCAATTTATTTATTTATTTGACATTTGTTTACTGGGATGGTCCGACTGGGTCAGTAAGAACCCATGTTTAGAGGAGGCCTGAGGAGGAAAGCTCTAGTTGCATATAAACATGTGCAATCTTTATACAAGATGCATAAAAAAATTCTTACATGGGCTACAAAGAAGACAGACATGCAATATTTTTACAGGTGGCATGCAAAGAACAATAGAATGTTATACACAGAGAAGCAGCAAAATTCCTGGTTTATAGTAAAGTAGTTACTTTATGACAGATGGTGCAATATTCAAGTGAGTGAATTAAATATACAAGTGTTAGAGAAGGAGAGATACTGTTAGGTGTTATCTATAGTGAAGGTTAATTTGGGTTAGAGCAAAAGCACAGCTAGGAGTTGAGCAAGTGCTTTTTCAGCACAGTTTTAAAGGCAGGTAGATTAGTGGTGGTTCTTACTGTTAGTGAAAGAGAGTTCCATACTTTAGCAATGCAGTGGGGTTAGAGGCTTTGTTCGGCTGCCTTGGAGGGTTTGTAAATAGAGAGAGATTCTTTGTCTGTGGACCTCAGTGTTCTTTTTGGGTTGTATTGTATAATGATATTTTTTAGTGCTGGGCAAGCTAGGGGTTTATAGACTATATTTCGGAATGTCAGAAGTTGGGTATATAAGAGGTAGTTGGGAAACTCTAGGCAGGTTAGATTTTTTTAATGGCAAATAATGGTGGGTTCTAGTTTTTGAGTTTGTAGCAAACTTGACCACTTTGTTATAGCACTGTTCCTATTTGGATGTAGAGGAGCTCTGTAAATTAGTAAGAATGGGAGTACCGTGGGGCAGGAAGGACAGAGTGAAGGTTTTAGTAATTTTGAAGAGGAGGTTAGTGTGTGTTTCTGTATAGTGTACCAAGTTTCTGGTGGGTTTTGTTGAATGTGAAGATTAAGCCGAAGGTGATCATCAATGACCACACCCAGTAATTTGGTATGGGAGACAGTTTCTGTAGTTGTCTTATCAGCAGAGAGAATTTAGAAGTTGTTTATATTAGTAGTACAGTTTCTTCTTGAAAAAGAAGTTTACTTTTTTGAGGGTTGAGGAATAGCTGGCAGTTAGTAAGCCAGGATTTGATAGCTGAGAAATGTTGAATATTGGTGAGAAGCTGGGAGAGTGTATGAGAGGTACAAATTTATAGTGGAGTCATCTGCATATAGGATAAGTATACCACTAGTGGAAGCTCTACAGAGGTCATTATTAAAAAGCAGGGGTCCTAGGATGTATCCCTGTGGGACTCCAGTGGAATTTGTTAGAAAGGGGGAGATGACATTTGACCATTTTACATATTGTTTGCTTGTTTATAGACCAGGATAGTTTGACTGAGCTTGCACCCTTTTTTCAGTGGAGGCCTGGGTAGAAAAGGTCAATCGTAAAAAAAATATACAAGTAAAAAATTCAGCAGTACAAATTATGCAAGTAAAACATTTAACAGGAGTAAAGTAAAATATAATAGCCACAATAAAAAGTATATACAAAAAAAAGTTAAACAGGTGACCAATTGCAGTACAAGTAAGAGATCTCCGTAGCAAGTATAGAGGAGGAAGATAGGAAACAAAATGGCAGAAATGTAGAAGAATTGTTAGTGGTGGTCTAGTATGAGAATTATAGCAGCAAGTTTGACCATTTACAGTGTGAGGGGAAAAAGAGAGAAGGGTAGAAGAAAGAAAGGAAATTAGTATCTTTACTAGGGGAAGGATTTTGGAGGGGTCTGGTGAGCAGTAGTTGATTATCAATGTGATACAGAGGAAGTTAGAGTAGACAGCATAAATGTGGGAAAGGAAGCATGAAGAAAAGTGTGAGAGGGGGAAGAATAATGGAGGAACAGAGGGAAGGGAAGACTTCAAGTGGGATGACTGCAGTGACATCTCCAGGTGCTGTATAAATAATGTCTGAGTGCTGTCTTGAATTCGTGAGCATGGGTAATATTTCTGAGGGTCATGAGAAGCTTATTTCATTATGGAGAAGGAAGATAGCTGTATTGGTTTTGTCTGAATGATTTTTTCAGTTTTATGAATCTGTAAGAGCATTGGTCTGAGCTTCTGAGGGAATGTGGTGGGTTATAGAGGGAGACGAGAGGCTGTACTAGAGCAGGAGGGGGGCTTGTTTAGGATAGTGTGGATGATGATAAGTAGAGTAAATAGGAGTTGGTTAGGAAACTCTAACCAGATGAGTGTTTGTAGAGCAAACAGTGGTGTGATTTTGGTGGCAAGTTAGCTGCAAATGTGGCTACTTTGTTATATGTGGTTTTGAGTTTGCAAAGTAGAGAGGACTGTAAGGTGGTAAGGATTTGTGAGCTATAGAAGAGGTTAGGGAGAAGATAAGCCTAGGTTAGTGAGATTCTGGAGTTGGGGGTAAGGAACCTTTTGTTTCTATAATGTAGGCTTTTGATGGGTTTTCTTAACACAATGGTGTACATGGAGGTTAAATGTAAGTTGGTCATCAATAATTATTCCAAGGAGCTTTGTGTGGTGTTCAGATGAGATAGTGGTGTTGTTAAGGGAAGAGATGGTGAAAGAAGATTTAAGATGGTCGAGAGAATTGGGAAGTAATAGGAGGAGTTTTGCTTTTTAGGGTTTAGTTTAAGTTGGTAGTTAGTAAGCCAAGTTTAAGTGAGGTTAAAAGAGGTTTGAGTTAGGGTGAGCAGGTCAGAGGGGTTGTCAGCAATGGTGATGATAGTGGAATCATCCACATACTGTATGAAGGATGACTGAGGACAGGATATGTGGAGTTGGTTACTAAAGATGTTAAAAAGAAGGGGCCCTGGAATTGAGCCTTGTGGGGCACCCATTTTTATGGGGAGAGAGAGAGCAGAGAGACATTTGATGGATTTCTGTCTGTTAGTGAGATAGCTGGTAAACCAGGAGACAGTTGCAGGGGAGAGGTTTAGATGAGAAAATTTGGAGAGGAGGATGGAGTGGGAGACAGTGTCAAAGGCTTTGGAGAGAGATAAGAATAGGCATGACACTAGTTTATTGTTGCCCCTTGCTAGGGAGATGGCGTTAGTAAAGGAAATGAGAGCAGTAGTGGTGCTGTGGTAGGGGTGGAAGCCATGCTGGCTAGGGGTGATGAGGTTATCTTGAGCGAGATAAGACAGGATTTGTTTATGCACACAATGCTTAAGAATTTTGGAGAGGGGAGAAAGTATGGCAGTTGGTCAATAATTTGAGAGTTCTGCCGAGTTTTTGCCTTTGTGGATAGTTATGGTGTGGAATTTCTTCCAGAGAGCTGGGACAGTGGATTCACAGATTGAGCGAGTTAATGAGGATGGAAACTGGGTAAAGTTTCAGAAGGAGGATTTTAATGTAATTAGTAGGGATGTGATTTAGTGAAAAAGGGCAGTTTTGTAGTGGGAGGTGAGGGATTGGTAGGGTTGGAAGTTGTCAAAAGTTTGCTAATGGTATTGATAAAGTAGGTGTTGATAATGGAGGCAGTTTCTTGGGATGAATTATTAGGGCAGGGGCTTAGTGTTGAAGGGTTTCTGGGACTGAGAATTTGGTTGACAGTATTCCAGAATTTTGTGGGAATTTTAGGTTGTGTAGTAAGTGGTGTGCGGTAGAAATTGTTTTGTGTTTTTTGGTCAGGTTATGGAGTTCCCTATATTTTTGGAAATGTGTGTACGATTTTGTCTTTATCCAGAGTTTCCATGTAGAATCTCTGTGTTGGATGAGAGAGAGGGTTGACTTGGTGAGCAACGTGATTTCACTTTGATAGTTCTAGGAGGGGCTAGGGAGTTTAGAGCATTTAGAAAGTGTTGACTTGAAGAATGCCATGATCAAGTGAGAGGCAAGCGAGTAAGGACTAGTCAATTGTGGAGAAATATCTGTTGAAAGTCTCAGGGTTGAAGTTGGTAAGCTTATGGCATTCCTTGAACTTATGAGGTCTAGTGAGGTGGAGGAAGAATCTTTGGAAGAGTATAGGGGAGTGATCACTAACTGAGTCTGGCAGGTACTCTGGTTGGTGGTAGAGGTTAGGGTGGGAGACAAGAGTACAGTCAAGGAAAAAACTGGTGTTTTGTGGGGTTGTGATGAAAAGTGGGAGAAGAGATACGTTGGGTGTAGCCATATAGGTGTATGCTGGTGGTGGAAGAGTTAGAGGTGAGAACAAGCTAATTAATATTATCATCACCTATTATGATAATTTCATTAGGTATACTGTCAGCCATCCAGTGTAGAATCTGTTCAGAGGTAAGGGTATGTTATCCCCAAGGGATATATAGATACCAACTATTGAAGTAACTGTGGAACCAGTTTAGGATAGGAGGGGTCAAACCTAGGTTGCAGAGTTTTTTTTAGGAGAAGAGAGTGAGACACAGTATTGAATGGCTTTGAGAGGTCAAGAAATAGTGCAGATACGTAGTGAGACACAGTATTGAATGGCTTTGAGAGGTCAAAAAATAGTGCAGATACGTAGCTGCCTGAATCTCTAGGTTGGTTTACAAGGTTGATGAAGCCAAGAAGAGCTGTGGTAGTGCTGCGGCCTGGCCAAAAACTGTGTTGTATGTTAGTAAGGAGGTTACAATTCTGTAAGTAGTCCATACGTTGAAGATGAATACATTTTTCCAGTATTTTAGATAAGGGGGAGAGAATCGCTATAGGTCAAACGTTTGTAAGTTCAGTGGAGTTACCTCCTTAGTGGATAGGGATGATACAGGATTTTTTCCAGATATTGGGTATTGTGGATTCAGTTATGGATTGCTTGATCAAGATGCTGACTGGGTATGCAATGGACTCTGCTGCTAGTTTTAGGTATGCATGAGGGAGGTTGTCAGCAGAGGTAGAGCAGGGTTTGAGTTTCAGCAGTAACCTTTCTATGAGGCTTGTGGGTACTGGTTGAAGAGTGAAAGTCGGATGGTTCTTGGAAAGTGTTTGAGGGTGGTGAGGCAGAGCAGATTTAGGGTCTGGTGCATGTGGAGACTTATGGGTGGACATGGAAGGTGAGTGGACTGTGTTGGAGGATTTGGTAATGAGGCCAGTTATTGATTTTTTTGAAGTGGATGTTAAATTCTTCAGCAATTTGAGAGGGAGGAGTGTTGGTCTCCTTTTTTGTTCCAGGGTGGAGAAGAGTTGTAATAGCAGACCAGAATTTTTTTGAATTAGTTGTATACTTTTTTTGTAGTAGAGCTGTTTTGGCTTTGGTAATTAGTGTTTTTATTTGATTATGTAGCTGCCTAAAGATAATTACATCATGTTCTTTATTACTTTGTTTCCACAGAGCCCAGCCTGTGCCCCTCTTTTTCATCAGGTTTTTACATTCCTCAGTTAATCAGGGCAAGGGATTGTTTTTGTTTCTTTTGGTTTGAACTGGGGGTAGGGTTTCTAGTAGTTTTAGAAAACAGTTGTTAAAGTAGAGTACAGCCTCATCTAGTGACAGTACCTTTAGTGGAGACCAGTTTATTTTTCGTAGTAGGTCATTAAATGTCAGTGGAAGAGTTAGAGTGATTACAAACAGTTTTTAGGGAGTACATTTTTGGAGGATGAGTCTTTACCTGAGTGGTGAAGGCAGGTAGGTAGTCACTAAGGGTGTCTGGATGTGTACCAGCATTGGTGAAATTAGTGGGATGTGATACCAGGATCCAGTCTAAAGTGGAATGTTGAGTTTGTTGTTTGTTGTACCTAATGGGGCTGGGGATTAGTTGTGAAAAAGCATATGGGCTGATGCTGATAGTGAGTAGTTGGGATGTAATAGTTTGCCAGTCAATAATGGTGTCTCCTAAGATGATGGTTTCATGTTAAAGGATTGGGTGGTCCAGGAGAGAATGTCCTCAAGAACAGGAATGTTATTTCCTGGGGGGATATAGAGAAAATTATGTAGATTTTCTTTGAGTTTTTAAGGTTTAGAAAGAATATCATAAATTCTGCTAGGGTTACCACCTGTCCCACTTTGCGAGGGACAGTCCCTCTTTGGGCAGTTGTTTCCTGCAAAAAATTGTAAAAATGGCAAATGTCCTGAGATTTTAGGACAAAATTATTTCCTATATTTTATGTAATAGTTGCATAAAACAGTTATTCTGTATATGAAACACCTAAATGTCATAAGAAACAGAATAAGAAACTAAAATGCTACAAGAATAAGCTTTTATTTAGGCAAAAAAGTGAAGTTCTGTCCTTTGTACTGGCCGTGGGTATGTTTCAGCCTGCTAAAGCTGATGTTTGTACCAACAATGTCCCACTTTAGGCATTTGAAAAGGTGGCAACCCTAAAATTCTGCAGGGGAAAAGGGTGGGGTATTATCTTGGTATGATGTTATTTTTGATGCTGTCAGAATAGAGTAATGCTAAGCCTCTACCTTTTTAGTTCTATCAGATCTGAGCAAGTAGTAGTTAGGAGGAAGGAATTCAGAGTCTGGTATGTTAGGCTTTAGCCAGGTGGGGGCAGGTATGTCTGGTTTGTATTGATCAATCCAGGCATGCAGGGGGAATGTTTTGTTACCTATGCTTCTGATGTTGATGGCTGTAAAGTTTAGTTTTTATGTGGAGATATGTAGGGATGATTAGCAGTAAGGCCGGGGTTAGGATGGATGTCACAACATTGTGATAGTAGAGAGATTAGATAGGAGGATATTTTGCTCAGTTATTTGGAGGGGGTGACAGTATATGGTATTAGACTGGGTTTGCTATGTATATAGTCCAGGAGTTTAGGGACTAGGTAGTAGGGTAAGCTTTATGGAAACAGGTGAGGGGAGATATTCTGGTAACTAGAAAGGTATGTTAGATGATTGGAGTTATATGCATCAGTTATATGCATCAGTGGGAGTAACAATTCTTAGGATAATTTGAAAAAGTGATGTGTGTGAGTATGATTAAAGTGGTAGTTATAGTGATTGAGTATTGTAGAATAATGGTACATGACTGGGAGCTAGTATGGATTAGGCTATTCACAATGTGAGAGAGAAATGGGTGGAGTAGATAGGAGTTTGTAGAAAGGGGGAGGCGGCAATGTAGTCAGGGGTATACTGGCAGTGATTGATCAAACTGGAAGATTGGAGGGAGGTTGTGATTGGTACAGGGAAGGAGGGGTGGAGCTACTGGGGTTTAAATTTTAGGTGTAGTGGAGGTGGCTGAGATTTGGGGGTAGAGTAGGGAGCGGAATGAGCCCAAACATAGCGAGGGTGAATGGAGCGGGTAGAACCAGGCCCCACCAAGTATCAGAAAAACCTATTGGTAATCAGGTAAGTGCCATAAATTGACAATATTACTGTATTTTAAACAGTTGCTGAACTGTTACTGTAGATTTGTGAAAAAAGCACACTTGTGCCTAAGTGTACTTCATTCTGGTAACTACAGCTTCCGAAAACATATCTATTGCCATATTTGTGAGCTGTAGAGAAGTGAGGGGGGGGGGAGTTCTTTGTTACTATGTGTAACACAAGTGTTTCTGACAACTACATGCTTCATAAATGACAACCATGATACACAACCTTCTTATCTCTTAATTGTAATTCTATTAGCAGTGTTATTCATGGCAAGCTGCTTGTTTGCATATTTCCTGTGCATCATCATTGTGTTTTTCATGGTGAACTAGTTTTACACCCTGCACACTACTTCCATGAATCCTGTCCTAATTCTTTTAGTATTAAATCCCCTCTGTAACTGAAACAGATGTACAGTTAATGCAACAGACTTTGAAAAGGAATGGTGTGTGAGTGGTTAAGACATTTCAAAAGTAATACTTAAAAACATTCTGTTGGGAATGCTGAAATTATGGCACAGAATGTGATGAGATGATTTAATTTGTACAATCATAGGACTAATCACCTCTAAGAAAAGTGTTTTTTCATAATTTTAAACAGACTAGTATAAACTCGAAAGTGGAGCATTGAACATGTACACATCTTGCAGCCAGTACAATGTCACAAGATGTGGCACACACAAGGTGAGTAAATTAATCATTAGATCACATTACACTGACCATGATCAGTGGTTAGAGTGCAAAGAATTTAACCACTTCTTCTTCTGTGTAAAGCTTCACTTTTTCATGGCGTAACGTCAGCACTAATGTAACTGATTACAGTATAACCTACAACATAACTACTGAGTACAGCTTACTTGTATAGACACACAAAAAATATACCCAAGATATACTAGAAATCTCTTGTACTAAAGGTAAACGTTAAGCTAGTTATTTGGTAAGGGCAAAGTTTGTTTTAAATGAGACAATAGTAATGAATACTGTTATAACTTTGAAAACTGTGTCACATTAGTGTAGTTCATGCTGAATCTATAAATATATATTATTAGCATTTGAAGTTATTAATGGATTGAGATTTGATGTCACTAGATATTTTTCATGCAATTTTGAGAAAGTTATATAAGCTGTAGCTGTATAAAATTTTACAATGAGTTTTATATAGGTGAGACTAGTAGGAAGTTTAAATCTAGGTTACAAGAACATGTAAGAAACCATAAAGAATAATAAAGCCTTAGTTCTGTGGCTAAACATTTTATGAAATTTCATAATAGTGACCCTGAACATTTAAAAGCAACTATTTTAGAAATTTTATGTAGATATCACTATACGAGAGTTAAGAATATGTTATTGAATAAGGAGAATCTTTCTTTTTACTTTAAAGTTTGGTACTTTAAAACCTAATGGAATTAATGTGGAAGCTAATTGAAAATGTTTTTTTAAATTGATTGATTGTGTGAATTGCTGTTTTTAATTGATAGTAATTTATGTACACTTCTTTAAAGGCTGTTTGCCAAATCAATGCTTTGAGAATAAAGGCACTACCGGACCTTTTTGCCGTTTAATTTTTGTTCTTCTGTTTCTTGTTATTTACTTGATATTTTTGTCTGTGCTGAGACTTATATGAAGAATGTGCTTCATAATAGTATTATCAGCTTGAAGACTGTGGATTAAACTGAGGATATTCCAGCATGTTTGGGATTTAGGTGTGCATCTTATGAGGAGAATTTACAACCATTGTCAGCTATCATATTTATAACAAATTGCACTGACTTACAACCATTGTCAGCTATCATATTTATAACAAATTACACTGACTTACAACCATTGTCAGCTATCATATTTATAACAAATTATACTGATTTCATAGAGGTTTGTGCTACATGTTTTAACAATAGCCCTATGTACTTCACATCAGCAGCCAGAGACAAGGAACACAATGCTTTTGGTCCACTTGGGTATTGTACGAGGTTTTCTTCTTCTTTATTTATGAGTTTTTTTCCCTTAAGATGCTGTGTATGATCTTTTGTAATGTTTTTCATTCCATTGTTCTAATAACAAATTTAACGATATGTTACTTTTGTGAGGATCATATGAAAGTGTTTCAGACAGTGTTTTGGAGAAGATTAGGTGAAAGTCTTTTGCAAATTTTCTTTGGTAGAGATTATGTGAAAGCTATTGGAAAGACTTCTGGATGGTAGTCAACTCCTACTTATGGGGTGCCTAATGGTAGTATTAAAATGAAACATACCAATCTGTCAACAGCCTTTTGTAAATCTCTTTGGGAGGATCAACAAAAGCATTTCACAAGTTATCTAGAGGGGATGTTCAGATGAAAACCTTTCACATATTTTCTGGAAGAGGATCAGGCAAAAACTTTTCATAAGTTATTTGGGAGAGATCTGATAAAAATCATTGGCAAGGTTTCCTGGGGATTGATTGACTGTAACTATTTATGAGGTATGTGGTAGGAATTCGGAAATGAAATATCAGCATTTCATAAATGTACCTGGTTTCATGAACATTGTAGTTTCACTGGAAGACAATAATACCTTTTTCATGTTTCTATATTAAGGATCATATGAATGTTCAGTGCGCAATCCTGAATCCTGGCATCTGTGCCCACTTGCAGTCTAGCCTCCATCCCCTGGTAACACCATACTCAGGCCAGATATCTCATACTCACTCTACTGTGTGCCAAACTCTTATTTATAAACTGTAGAGTATTTACAAGCAGTAGCATTATAAGCAACTATTACAGTTGTTTAGAGTTCAGATGTAAATAAAGCAGCAAGAACGTTTATCACTCTTTTGGGATCCTATTTGCCACCTCTTCCCCCAGCAATCACAAGCTTCTGATCTCTTATTGGCCCTTTAAATCCCACAACCCCTGGAATTCTAGGGCACCAGGAGTGGGAGGCAAGGGGCAGTGATCATGGGATTTAGAACTTTTGTATGCTAATGCCATCCCATGCGGCTGGAAACCACTGTGCAGTGCCCACTGTGTTGGACCTAGTGCAACTGCACATTTTTGCACAGTCCCAACTTCCAGCGGCAGGTTAATATTTCTGATGTCCCACGCTGTAGCCGCTGTAATTCTGACACTTCTCTGGAGAAACTCTTTTGGGGGGATTTTGCTAAATGAGCAACCTTGTACTGGCTGTTCACACCTACCCTTCACTGGCCAAATTTTCCAGTTCCTGGGACTCCATTTCTGCACACAACAGAACTGGCAAAATAAAGTAATAAATGTTTAATGTACAGATTTGAATATCGGTTAAAGAAACAAAATCAATTAACCTGAGAAGAAAACATGCCATGGCCTCACAACCAAGGAAGTTTTGAAAGGTAAAAAAAAACACATATTTAAACAGTAACATTTCAGATAATGGTACATATCCTACAAAACTATCTAGTCTTCAAATCTTCAAAGAGCATTACTGCTCTCTGACAGAATATAATTAACAGCCATCTTTTCAAACAGTAGCCTGTAATCCCTCCCTCATAAACAGCAATCCATCAAATCTATCCACACTAACACTATGGGCACCCCCACATTCTACTTTAGAGCTACTTCTTCCAAGGGTATATGTAAATTTCTGGAAGATCTGCACATAAGAACAGTCCTACCGACACAATCCTAAAAACAATGTGCTTACACTCTGTGTTCTAAAACAAGGCTGAGCATATAGCCAAGTCCCTTGTGTCATATTTACCTATCCTTCACCACTGGTTTGGTCCCCACTCAGTTTCTAGTCCCCAAAAAACTAATTACACAACTGTCCCAAGACTTTTACCCTTTCACTATATTTTGTCCTGTAACCAAAATCTTTGGAAAACTAATTTTACATACAGCTAATGGATTGTAAAAATTAATTATGGCCTTGTAATTAAACCTCTCTCCAACATGGCTTCAGATCAGGTCACAACACACACATTGAAAAAAGATGGATTGGTTGACAGGCAGACTTTTTGTCAACCTGACTTATACCTTTGAAAATATACTTCACAACACTCTTCAAACTTTTAAGCTAAAATGTTTTTAGCTTCAGTTCATATAACTGGTTAAAACCAACTGCCTATAAAACAGAACCTTCAGGATTCATTCTGATATTTTTAGGACAGATATAGGAAGGTTTTCTTAGGTGTCCCTAAAGGGACTGTCTTAGGCCATGTCCTATTTTTCTTATAATGATATTATTTCCACTGTTGACTGCTTTTTGATTTCTCTGTATACATGTCCATATTTTATAACGTTTCTTTTTTAAAGTCTGACCTGAACAAACTGTGTGATTTGTTCCAATCACATAACCATTATCACCTTCAAAACTGCCCTTTTAGAACACATCAAAACCATTCCAAAAGCAAACCCCTCTCTATCCTTGCCAAAACCCACCTCTCACTAGTCCAATAGTACAACAATATAATTATTGAGGCTAACGTCTGACCCCATCCTGACCTTTAAAAAGCATAGGTGGAACATTGCATGCAAAGTTGATTCTAAGCTGAAAGAATGCTATACAATTTACAGCCATCTTTCTCAGCGTATAAGAAATTACATAGCTATTAATATTCAAATTCATCAACTAGAATATGCTTTGCCAGTTGCTACTCTTAACTCATCTGAATATTCATTAACTTTGCACCCCCAAGAGCAAATACCAGTACAAGCATCTCAAATTCAATAAATAAATAAAGATAAAAAAATGCAAAAATGCCTCAAAAAATCCTACTACTGCTTTTTGAGACAATGGTTAAATATACAGTTCCTCTCTTTCTTGACTTGTTTCATTTTAAAGTAGCAAGTCATGTGAATATGTGCATATTTACTTTTTCCTTTGTACAAAACTGCTTTCCAAAACTAATTCAAGCTATGGTACCTAATTAGTATTTCAAATCAAAGTTTTCACTCACACCTGCTTTTGTCATGCTTACACCATTTCAATTAATGCATACAACATATTTTGCTTATTTAGTGATGACATCTGACGTGTGTAATCTATTATTTTTGTGCTATGTATGTAAGCTCACTTTTGTGTAATAAGGACCAGTCACGTGTGTAATGTTTTCTTTTACTACGTATTCTCTAGTTCGACTCTCGGCTGGGGTGCCTTCTGTGTGGAGTCTGCATGTTCTCCCTGTGGTTGCGTGGATTTCCTCCGGGTGCTCCAGTTTACTCCATCCTCCAAAAACATGCAGTAGGTGGATTTGACACTGTAAACTGGCCATAGGTGTGAGTGCATGTGCAAGTGAAGTGGTTTGAATGAACTACCGTGGCAGGGCTAGCCACCCAGCAGTGCAAACCTTGGCTTGAGATGAATGTCGCTGTTGAAGTGACACTCCGACCCCATGTGCAAAATGGGAAAAAGGGTTGAGGATGACTGGATGGATTTAGTCATGACTTCTGCTCTATGCTAGACTCATGGCTGAAAATGGTCCGATAACCTGTTATCAAATAAACCAATAAAGAAGTGGCAAGAAACTTCTGATCTGCCATGTCATTGTTTAGTAGATGATATATAAATGGGGAACAGAAACTGGGAAACCAATATCATGTTAATGAGTATTGAACCAGCAGGTGGACATTTCTGCATTTCCATCCAGAATCCTTGACAGGAAAAAGGTTTTGGCAAATATGGAATGAATTGTTGTGAGCAGTATAATCTCAACAGGTGAACATGACACTGGTGTGTTGGCATAACTAAGGTAACTTGGAAGAGAGTGGCAGACCGAACAAGCAGTTCATCACAATTAATATGATAATTAAGGTTTTATGAGTTTTAAAGTTGGCTAAATTAATTAGGGGAACTGGAAGGCAAAGTTTCACCCCCATATACAGAATGGTCATTCAGACTTGAGAGCTTGACTAAATGTATCTAAACATTTGGGTAGCAGTAAAGTGAGCTATATCCCACTGCATATTGAGTAATATAAAGTTTTAGAATGTAATAAAGTTGACTCTCAAAAGACTTGAGAAATTGTAATCTTATTAAATCTTAATATAAATTTGAGATTGTTGCTTCATTAGGCATCTGTCTCAACCTGTTACAATGTTAATTCATAATAAATGAAAATAAATTTCAGACATGCTCTCATACGTATGATGTGATTGTGTTCACTTATTACACAGTGCCTCATATTGCTCGATAGGAAGTTGAGTTTTCGGCAGTTTTATTGGTACATGGGTATGTAGAATAAAAGTTTGCTGGGAGAGGTATGTGTTCTTTCAGGCATTTAATTACTCCAGTCAGTATTAATATCCTATTTGTAAGCGTAATGAATTTCCTAATTATATTTTTTCCAGAATTTGTCAAAGAAATTGCTGTGCTTTCTTTGCAATATGTTAGAACTGTTTATTCTGTCCTGGCAATCTGTTTATTACGTATTTACAGTTTCTTGAAGCCTGAACCCAATTAAAAGGGATTTGTTCTGTCTTAGCAGAAGAAATTGTGACTTGCACATGTTGAAACCTATCCTTTTTGTGCTAGATGCCTTAATCAGTGATTGGTTCACTTCAATGTAACACATGTATGTCTAGGAAGATATTTCATTTGCGCACACATTGCTAAATAACCGAACATTTATGTATAACGTGTATGAAGAAAATGTTTCTTCACTTTCTTCACCCCTGATATTTCAGAAATTAGTTCATTAGCAAATATAGTTCTCTGACAACATGAAAACGTGATATTATGTGCTGTCTTTCTGAGAATTACAATGATGAATTTTACCAATTCTGAACATAAACCAAATGCTATGGATTTTTTATTACAGTCTAGTTTTAGTTTACATTTAAGTTTGCAGTAAATGATTATAAAGCTTTTGATTTCAGACAGGCATTGTATAAGGGATATTTTTCAGACTATCACTAAAACTATCAGGTACACACTTCTACTGTATAGAGCATTTGCTTTTTCAGTCCATTAAAGTTGCAGTGGGTGACGAGTAGTTATTTATGCTCTTCTGCTCTATCCCACTTACGTATCTCATTTTGTGATTGTTACACGTAATGTTCGCTGCGATTTAATGAGCTCCTGCAGCTCGTATCTTAGTCAATACTGCCTTTCATTACTGATTTGGATTCTCTGTGGGGGTGTACTGTTGGCATTGTTGACTGCTCTCCTCACAAAGTGTCACGATTTTTATGCGGAAATGATAATGCTTCATGTTCTATTATTGGTTTTATCATTTTAATAAATATTCTACTAACATAGTTAGAGTTTTGATGTGTGCATGGCAAGGCAAGTAAGAACTTGTTTTGATGACAGCTAAGCACTGCAGTCCAGTTTTCATGTTGTATTAGTGTCAGAACCCTCATTTCTGTCCAAACTATCTAGAGAGGGGCTAGAACACACAGCTTTCTAATCATCTAGTTTCACACTTGTTTTTTTAAACTGCTCTGGGTACCTTTTAAACCTTCTTTGCAGATTTATGTTCTGTCACCCCCATTCAGCAATTTTCAGAAGCAAGTTACAAGTGACTACTTCTTATGAGGTTTGAAGTTTATAATGTCACCTGTCATTTCTTATGGAGCCAAGTCTTTTCTGCTTAAGCAGCATTTTGCATTCTAAATTGGATCTGTGCTATCCAGTTACTAACAAATAGTGTTTTTGGTTTCATAAATTTAAAAATGACATTATTTATAATCTTTGTTCAACAATCACTTTTGCCATGTAGTTGTTTCTACTATTTATAAACTTTACTGTTATGAGAATGGAATGAAGTAATGCAGAAGGTCAGATGGTAGTGGATTTTGCGAAAAGGATGGACATGGCTGTGTTGAATACATATTTTAACAAGAGGGAGGAGCATAGGGTGACATACAAGAGTGGAGGAAGATGCACACAGGTGGATTATATCTTATGTAGAAGGGCCAGTCTGAAGGAGATTGGAGACTGTAAAGTGGTGGCAGGGGAAAGTGTAGTTAGGCAGCATAGGATGGTGGTTTGTAGGATGACATTGGTGATCAAGAAGAGGAGGATGAGTGTGAGGGCAGCACCAAGGATCAAATGGTGGAAACTGAAAAATGGTAATTGTGAGGTGATGTTCAGGGAAGAGTTAAGACAGGCACTGGGTGGCAGTGAAGAGTTACCGAATAGCTGGGTAACTACAGCAGAGCTAGTAAGAGAGATGGTTAGAAAGGTGCTTGGTGTGACATCTGGAAAGAGGAAGGAGGACAAGGAGACCTGGTGGTGGAATGAAGAAGGAGGACAAGGAGACCTGGCAGTGGAATAAGGAAGTACAGGAGCGTATACAGAGAAAGAGGTTGGCAAAGAAGAAGTGGGATTGTCAGAGACATGAAGAAAGTAGACAAGAGTGTAAGGAGATGAGGTGCATGGCAAAGAGAGAGGTGGCGAAGGCTAAGGATAAGGTGTATGAAGAGTTGTATAAAAGGTTGTACACTAAGGAGGGAGTAAAGGACCTGTGACGATTGGCTAGACAGAGAGACCGAGCTAGTAAAGATGTGCAGCAGGTAAGGGTGATAAAGGATAATGAGGGAAACTTACTCAACAAGCGAGGAGAGTGTGTTGAGCAGATGGAAAGAGTACTTTGAGGGGCTGATGAATGAAGAGAATGAGAGGGAGAGAAGGTTGGATGATGTGCGGATAGAAAATCATGAAATGCAGTGGATTAGCAAGGAGGAAGTAAGGATAGCTATGAAGAGGATGAATAACGGAAAGGCTGTTGGTCCAGATGACATACCTGTGGAAGCATGGAGGTGTTTAGGTGAAATGGCAGTGGAGTTTTTAACTAGATTGTTTAATGAAATCTTGGAAAGTGAGAGGATGCCTGAGGAATGGAGAAAAAGTGTTTTGGTACCGATTTTTAAGAATAAGGGTGATGTGCAGAGCTGTAGTAACTACAGAGGGATTAAATTGATCAGTCACAGCATGAAGTTATGGGAAAGAGTAGTGGAAGCTCGGTTAAGAAGGGAAGTGATGATTAGTGATCAGCAGTATGGTTTCATACCAGGAAAGAGCACTACAGATGTGATGTTTGCTTTGAGAGTGTTGATGGAGAAGTTCAGAGAATGTCAGAAGGAGTTGCATTATGTCTTTGTGGATTTAGAGAAAGCATATGACAGGGTGCCTAGAGAGGAGTTGTGGTACTGTATGAGGAAGTCGGGAGTGTCAGAGAAGTATGTAAGAGTGGTACAGGATATTTACGAGGGTAGTGTGACAGCAGTGAGGTCTGCGGTGGGAGTGATGGATGCGTTTAAGGTGGAGGTGGGATTACATCAAGGTTCAGCTCTGAGCCCTTTCTTATTTGTAATGGTGATGGACAGGTTGACAGACAAAATCATACACAAGTCCCCGTGGACGATGATGTTTGCAGATGACATTGTGATCTGTAGTGAGAGTAGGGAATAGGTGGAGGAGACCCTGGAGAGGTAGAGATATGCTCTAGAGAGAAGAGGAATGAAGGTCAGCAGGACTAAGACAGAATATATGTGTGTGAATGAGAGGGAGGATAGAGGAATGGTGAGGATGCAGGGAGTAGAGGTGGCGAAGGTGGATGAGTTTAAATACTTGGGATCAACAGTTCAGAGTAATGGTGAGTGTGGAAGAGAGTACAGGCAGGATGAAGTGGGTGGAGAAGAGTGTCAGGAGTGATTTGTGACAGACAAGTACCAGTAAGAGTGAAAGGGAAGGTCTACAAGAGGGTAGTGAGACCAGCTATGTTATCTGGGTTGGAGACAGTGACACTGACAAACAGGCAGGAGTCAGAGCTTGACGTGGCAGAGTTGAAGAGATTTGCACAGGGTGTGACGAGGATGGACAGGATTAGGAATAAGTATATTAGAGGGTCAGCCCAGGTTGGAAGGTTTGGAGACAAAGCCAGAGAGGCAAGATTATGTTGGTTTGGACATGAGCTGAGGAGGGATGCAGAGTATATTGGGAAAATGATGCTAAGGATGAAGCTGCCAGGTAACAGGAAAAGAGGAAGGCCTAAGATAAGGTTTATGGATGTGGTGAGAGAGGACATGCAGGTGGTTGGTGTGACAGAGCAAGATGCAGAGGACAGGAAGAAATGGAAACAGTTGATCTGCTGTGGCGACCCCTGATGGGAGCAGCCGAAAGAAGAAGAGTGTTATGAGATAGTTTACTGTCACAGTGATTTTAGAATATGCATACAATAGTCATGTAATTGTTATATCTGTAACAAATTGTGCAATTGCACCCTGGTTGTGGTTGAAAGGGGTCCATGGACCAGTAGTTTACTTACCAGTCAACAATATAAATTAAAAAAATGTTATATTTAAAGATAAATTACAAAGATTTGCTATATCTTTCCTTGGTTCTCAAGACATTGTGTCCATATTCAACAGACATTCTAGTTTCTACTTTAACAATTCTTTTTTTATTTCAAAATCAATTAGAAATAACTTTTTCTGTGTCCCAGCTTGAGTCGCACCCCTTTTCCTTATGTTTAATGCAGTGTATCATGAGAAAGATAATCCAAGTCTAGGAAGAAAGACAGCTCAGCATCATGGAGCTGGCTCAGACCCTCTGTAATAACAGTTTAGTAAAAAGATATTTATATTGTAGTGGTCATCTGTTGGATGTCCTTTCACCTAGGCTACTACAACAGTTTGACTACAATGCTGTAGTTTAACTCTTTCTTGCAGTATGTTGGAGCCAATGAATGGTGGTGACAACAGATTTATTGCAAGATATATTCCATTTCATTAGAACTTCTGGTATTGTCTCTCTTTTAATCATGAATGCTCAAGACTGCATTATTTATTATGGCAGCACACATGCTCATCCTTCCTTATTATAGATCTGCAACACAAAACTTGTAGATTTCTGGAAGCTACTCAGACCAGGTAACAGGTTGAAAAATACAAAAAACACTGTATTAGTAATAAAATAAGTATAAATAACATTTGAAGTAAATTTTAGTTCCCTTTGAAAGCTGACCAGATACAATTTTACTCCTCTGTATGCCTTCCTGTTCCCAGGACATACGCACACACCTGGAATGACATCAGTATGTTACACATGGTCATCCCTTTCTGAAACAGATGCAGCAGATAGCAGTAACATTCTGAGGAATGTAAATTGATTGACAACTTCATTTTTAATAAGTAAACACACTTGCATCATTATTGGCATTCAGCATATTGGTCTGCAGCAGTGCCCTGTTTAAAGGGGTGAAAACAATTAAGAGGATAAATTCCATTTTATCCCTTTGAACTTTATGTTTGAGGCACGGCACATATTGATACAGTAAACATGTTAAATAATTACATACATGCTGTTTTATGTTCAGAAACAGGCCATCAGAACATTCAAAATATAAGTGGAAGCATTTGTGCTACTTGAAGTCCATTGCCTTCTCCGGTTACTCTGTTCATCAAGAAGTTAAGATGTTAATTAGTCAGACTGAAATGGTTTATTTGATGCAGTCTTTAGCAAGTCCATGAGTAAAGTGTGGTGTGTCAGTCTGTGATGAAAGAAATGGATACTGTTATGACATCTGAATATTATGAATGAGACGTTTGTCATGAGTCGAAATGGGGTTGTCATAATGTTCGTTGCTCCACTAATAGGGATCCTAAAATTATTAAAACTGACTATTTGAGATGTTGACTGCAGGTAGCTGGTGCTGTATGTAATGGTTTTGGGGGGGGGACTCTGCTGAAAATCTGTTTAATAATCAGTTTGTTGACAGTTAATAGGAAACTTTTACTTTCTCCTTAAGTGTTAGAAAATAAAGGTAATAAAAATGTCAACTTTAAAACAGGTAATCTGTGTGCCCTCACCAACTAGATCTAAGTTGCAATTACATTTATATGCAAGCAGATTTTATAGAGGGGGACACCAAATTAAACAGCGGACTGTTGATGATGTATAAAAAAACAAGTGTACTGTGCATGGAGTTTCCATAATTTCTCAGTAAACCTACATTACTTTGTATTTGATAGGGAAACGACTAGTGTTTTGGGCTTGTTTGTAAACACAGAGTGAAGTTAAAGGTTGTGAAACAATATGTAATCCCAATTTTGGGTGGAGTCCAGATGTTATTTAAAGTTAATAGGTTGTCTATGCTATTGCAGGACCAGCTGATTAGGGAAAAAAGGAAGTGCATGGGGACTGCAGAAACAAGAATTATGTTTTGAAGTTCATAAACTATGCTTAAAATAAGAAAGAAATTAATAACTGAGCGGGCCAATAGTGTGGGAGCTGCGGTCTGTATTAAATCGACGAAAAATCAAAATCTCGAATGGCTTAGAAGTCGAAAATGCCGTTCTTCTTAATTGCAATTGTCAGATCGCGGTACAGTGCAGATCAGAAAATTTGCCCTTTCCTCACTGTAGTGCAATGTCGGAGTTGGAATATATATTTAGCAGGGGGTATGGGGGTGCAGCCCCCCACAATAGAGATTTTGATTTCCTGCATTTCCGCTCATATGAGCGTTCAAGATTTTGAAGTTTTGTCTATATAAGATGGACCCCACAGGTCCATAGGTACTTATTAGGTTACTTACCTACTGTTAATATATGAGGATGTTAAGATGGCTAATACTGCATTCCCATTGTAATTATTAGCCCTTATATTTTACAATATGAATCTCCAAAGATGGGAGCTGCACTTAACTAGATTGCTTGTTTGATGTATATGTGAAACAGAAGCAGTCATGTGTATCTAAAAAAAAAAAAAAAAAAGTATTAAAAGTGAATGAATTGACCAGTAGTTAAGAAGCCATGTGGCCAGAGTTGTATTAAAAGTGAATGAATTGACCAGTAGTTAAGAAGCCATGTGGCCAGAGTTGTATTAAAAGTGAATGAATTGACCAGTAGTTAAGAAGCCATGTGGCCAGAGTTGTTAAACTTGTTTTTGATGTGTGTCTCTGTGTGTGTCTGTGTGTGTATACATTTATTTATTTATTTATATATATATATATATATATATATATATATATATATATATATATATATAAATGTAGGAATGCTCATAGTCAATGAATTAAAGTATCTGTATGACCAGAAGGAAATGCCAATGAATCATTCAACAGCAAATGTGCAATATCCATAATAGTGCATTTAAGATGGTAAAGCAAATTGGGCAGCATATCTTGGAATGGAGGATGATTCAAGAAAGTGAAATTTATGGCTCTCTGGTATTTGGAAAAATATGCTTTAATGGAATATGTGAAAAGCAAGATGATGAGTGGACTGGTTTTGTAACGTATTCCTAGGGAGAAATACAGCCAAAATGATTGCTATACTAAGTAAAGGAAACTATTCCAATTTTGATTTGAACTGTTGACCTTTTAAAAAAAAATACTGTAGAAGTTTGGAACCTATAGTATCCAGGGAGAAAAAAAATATTTGTGGAATGGACGCCTGTGCTGTGGAGCATGGATGTTCTGAGGTATTCATCTCAACGCTTTTGCTCAACAATTCTGTAAAAGTCAAAAATAATTGGAGGGGGGTGAAAATTGCCAAAATCAAGGGCAGGTTTTAAATATTGCTTTAGACTTAGAAAGTTGATTGTTTTTTTTTTCCATTGGCATGCATTTTTTGCAAGGCAAGAAATCTGAAACTCCAATAGTGTGGTAGCCACACAGGTACATAAGTACCGATGAATGCAGTCCTCAACGATTTGCCAAAAAAGTACAGATTTTACAAAGAACAGACTGAAAATATGAGGCAGAATTCTGGACAGTTGAAAGGCATGTTCTTCGTTGGTATTGAAACCATTCATCCATGTTTTGTGAGTGTGATCTGAGAAAGGAAAGGGAGACAGAAGTTTAGACCATCACTCCCATCTATTTTTGAAGGTGTTTTGGAATACTCAAGTGCTGACATTTGAAACTCCAAATGAAGCCATTAGAAATTAAAGTCATTTGTATAGATAAATCTCTTATTAAAGTGGAACAAAAAGATAAGGAACAAAGAGTTGTTGATACTAGAAGAGAAACAGAAGATGGATATGAAGAGAGATCAGATTTAACTGAGAAGAGGCATTGTATTTGTATGCAGTCCTAGGAACAAGATGGCTGAGTATACATTTGTACTTGATAGCATGGAATGGGGTTGTGTTATCTATCTAATTTTTAAAACAAGGTAATAAACATCCTTTTCAACATGCAAAGGCTAAAAATGGCCTGAAATATGGTATAAGCAATATATTTCAAATGTCTTGTCTTGTTCTGTGAGTATCAAATAAACGCTGTGTGTTCTTAAGGAGATATCTTACTGAAGCTGTATTGTTACAAGTCTGAGCTTAGTTATGTTGATGATGGTAATGCAAATCAAAGGTGTAGCTGGCTCATCTGGACTGGTACCCCTCAAAACTAGGTTGAGGAGCAAAAAAAAAAAAAGTCCAGTCTCCTATAAGACACTTTTCCATTCTATCACAAGGTGTGTCAGGTTCCTGTCCTGTCCTCATATTTAAATCAGGAGCAGGAAATTTACACCCTCTAACAGATTGCACCCAGAGGGCCTGCCTCCTTTGCTGCACTCTAGCTACTCTTCTGATGCCAATTATATTTTAACAGAACAGTTTAGTCGGCATGGTATTTTTGCAGCTGTCTATTGTTATGGTATAACAGTAACGGAAATCGAAGAAAGACGTGAGTTTTGAATTGAACTAGAATATGGTTAACGGTTGCATGTAACTTCAAACAGAAGTATTCTTGCTTGACCCATCATTAACCTTTAAACATATAGAGACAAAATTACTAATCAAGGTCTTTCATAATTAAAACTTTGCTACAAGATTACATCCCTTGTTTTACCTTCCTATACAGCCATAGTGAGAAACATTCTACTTCCAACTTGAATATGGACTCCCTTTATTTGCTCTGCATTCATCCTACTCAGAGGTTAAATAGCTGAAAACAAAATCTGTGAATTTATTCTGTTGGCAGAGCTTCTTATATGCCTTTGCACTTTACTACAGGATACCATGTAGTTTTTCCAGCGCCTAAAAGAGACCATAAGTACCTGCTCACTTCTGAATGTAAAACTATCATTTAAGGATCAGAAATACACACTTAAGAAGCAGCCAAAAATTCAAACCTGTCTGCCCCACCCACCTTTACAGAGGTGTGAGAGGGCAGAGCCTTTTCTAAGTTCTTTCCAGCCATTTCAAATGACTTGCCTAGTGAAGTTAAAAAACAACAAAGATTGGAGCCCTGCAAAGACTCGCGGAAAGAATACCTTCTCAAATAAGCCAACTGCATTTGATTTCACAACAATGGTTAACTTTGTATTACTATTTCAAGTTGTCTGTATAGAACAAAGAATTTGCTTAGTTGAATTGTAATTTTGTAAGTATGGACATATGTATAGTTTCCACATAAAACTATTGTATATTTCTGCTAAATTGTTATGCTGTCTTAAAGCTCCGTTTTATATGCCTTTTACTCGTTTTTGCTCAACCTTATTAACCTTGTATTCAATGCTTATATTTTGAGCTTTGAGCCTGGATCATAGGTGAAAAGGGTCAACAGACCAGCCTTCCTACCCAGTAAACAAATAGTAAAAATTTTGTAAGTATGGACATATGTATAGTTTCCACATAAAACTATTGTATATTTCTGCTAAATTGTTATGCTGTCTTAAAGCTCCATTTTATATGCCTTTTACTCGTTTTTGCTCAACCTTATTAACCTTGTATTCAATGCTTATGTTTTGCGCTTTGAGCCTGGATCATAGGTGAAAAGGGTCAACAGACCAGCCTTCCTACCCAGTGAACAAATAGTAAAAAATAAATAAACACACATAGAAGTGTCACTGTCATCTTTCTGTAAATATGTTTGGTTGGGTTATTTAACACCAGTGATTATGATTTTAAATATCTTTATCAAACATTGATGCAAGAGGTACACTGCACATTCTGTGTGTCTTAAGGCTTTATTAGGATAGTGGGAATTTAAGTATATATTGAACATTTACATTTATGGAAATTTAAATATCAAATACTGAGAATTGAGTTGACAAGTAGTTTGCTACTCTGATAAGGCAAGTAGCATTTAGTAAAGCTCCAGTTTATATTAAGTGTTCTGACTGTGTGCGTAGGGCTAGAAAAAGTAATACATTAGAACTAACCAAATCGGTAGTATCTGTAACTAAATAGGATTTTCAATTTGAGCAGTTTCTATTGCTAAATAGAATTTTCAGTTTGAGCTCTGTAGAAAGTTATCAGTATTTTGGAATGTCTGTATATCTTTTTTTATAGCAGTAGAATTCTGGACTTTTTAGTACTTATGATACTAGTGCATATATTCTGAATGATGTTTTGATAAATAATTAAAAAGATTCCGGAAAAATCCGGTGTTGTATTACAGGGAATGTGATGTAGTGTGGATTCTGCCAAGCTGTGGCCATGGGGAAGGCAATATGGCAATTAACATATTACCTTGTTGGCATACTGGAGGTCTTTGCTGTTTATCCAAGGCAGAGGAGCCAGTTGAAACCTTAACAAGGTCTGACAGCACACTGGCACACATGCATTACATATGCATCCCCATGGTGCCAGGTTTGTGAAATGTTTGCATGGGTTTCAGCAGTCTGTGAAGTGCCAAGACCATAAGCAGCAGTTCAGAGGTCATGGGGAGTCACAATTCAGGCTCAGTCTTAGTTCACTGGTCTTCATGGGGAAACTCAAGATAATGGGAAAAAATGACTTTATCTATGAAACAAAACAAGATTCCATTGCCCCTGTATTTTATAAGTAGACGTTTAGAATGTCTGGCTTATGAACTGCAAATCAAAGAATGGACTAAATAGTTAATTTTGAAGATTGAACTTTATTTTTCAAAACTTCAACCTGTATACAGTTTGAATCCCAGTATGGACAGGTGTTAGTGAATGAGAAATGGAAACACTGCTATAAATCAAATAAGCAAGCAACTGGCATGGCTGAAGTGCCAAACTCTTTACGATGGTGCCATACAGCAAATCATTCTGGTGCCTAATTCTAAGCTTTCACTGCTCTATTCAGAAGATTAGAAAAGGGTGGCATTGTCTTCAAATTCCAGCCAGCAGGAGGAAACTGGTATGTTATAGGACACCACTGGCATTCTCCATTTATAGAACATGGAGTTGCCACTCCTTCAATTCCACCTGGTAGTGTTGATACATGATTGGTTGCAGACCGAAGAAACTCACATCAATATGCATATATATGCCTGTAAAATATAGGATGTGATCTGTCGGTGTAACTGCAGATAACTAATGAGGATCATTTTATAATCTGGGGACTGATTCCCTCAGTGCTCATTGCATACTGTGCATCTCTGAGCAAGTCACCACTGCTCCTAACTTATCCATGGAATTGATGTCTTATTGATAAAACCTGCTTAATACTTAGCTGCATAAGAAGGGAAGCCCTGATGGATGGCACCATTCTGGCTCTTATCCCTTGCAGTTGACCAGACTTGGAGGGCTAGAAAGCTAATTGGGGAGGACTCTTGATAGCTCAGCATGCAACTGTGATACTACACTGCTTCTCACAGAGGTAGCCACAGTGAAAGTCATGTGCTGAACCTTAGCATAAAGACTGATGTACATCCTGTATTTTACAGGGATATATATGCATATTGACATAAATTTCTTTACTCATAAATACTTTTGTATAAAAATAAACATGTGAATGTCATTACATAAACATTCCAAATTTTAACACGGATGCAGTTCTTCATACAAATTTGTTCATAGGCTCACTTGTTTGTGCTTTTATTATGAATTTTAATTTTATATATACACGTATTTGCAGTTACACATTTCTTATGGCATCTACCTTCATTTATTCAACTGTTTTATATTTTATTTTTTAAACCTATATTTGATATGATTAAAAAAAGAAATACATACTATAGAACTGTGGCCTTCTCATATTCACCTGATCTGCCCACTTAACCAGCTGGTCAACCCTACGCTTCTGTAGATCATCATACCTGTGTCGGCATTGGGTCCAGAGTGTGATCCCTGTCATGGTTGATTCCAACTCTTGCCACGTGTTTATCTTTTTTCCCAGTATGAACCTTTTAGCAGACCTGAATCTTATGAATTACTCGGAAAGTAGACCATAATTGTGGTGTTCTTCTCAAACCAGCTTAGAGTATGACCTCGTGCATTCACAGGTGCTGCCATGGCTAAAAGCGCCAGAATGAAGACATTATGAGCAGGGCTGTGGTTCACACATTTAGGAGTACTCCCTCTGAGGTGCGAGATCACCCTGACAAACAGAATTAACAAGCAGAAGCATTAAACCTGGCACTTTTATTGTTTGGATGTTACCCAAAATGCTCTCTCACTTGTTTTGTTTTTTAAAGAAATAAATTCCCATTTTATTTATATGCTGGATAAAATTCATTAATGACACCAGTTTTTTATCTTGTTTATTCCTGCTACTGCTGCTGAATGTAAGAAAGGAATAATTTCTTTATACATTCCTTCTGCAGTATAGCATCAGTATTAATGTTTATTTTCTTTAGTGCTTCACAATTAAATGACTGCCTTTCTACCATGTGTGTACAATCACTAAAGTGTCAAGGATGTTATGTTGGCACAACATTCATGTGTATTTAGCAGGAGAGTTCTGAGCATCACTGCTGAATGAAACATAACAAGTATTTGAAATATGTGAAAGTGGTAGAGGAAGGCTGGAGCTGTTAAACCGCATGCCTTTCTACTGTGAATGCATTTGTGATGGGTGCAAACATTAGTTCAACACAACCTTACCTGGATTGAGACCCTGCAGGGCCAGCTTTAGCAATTGTGGGGCCCAGTTTTGAGAAATCCCATAGCTGACTCCCTTACCTACCACCCCAACTCTTCTCTGACTTGCTAGCTACTTTAAATTAAGTATCAGTAGAAAAAAAAAAAAAAAAAAATATATACACATCTTTTATAGCCATATTCCAGGTCACAAGGGCAACAGTAAGGATTACATGGAGAGATAATTTATAGTAACTAAGCAAAATGTTTTAGAAATAAAACAATATGTTTGTTAAGTTATATTTTGCCATTAAACATGTTAAAACAGAAGTTAAGTAAAGTATTAGACTTCTGGATTGCCACCAAACCCAACATCTCCAGTGAGTCCCTGCACTTACATGGTGCTTCATCCAGCTGTAAATTTGCTCTTAAACTGTTGTAGTACTCCGTGGATGTCCTGAACCTGGAAAATAAATAGCTGCTTACCCCTACCCGCCCCCCCCACCGCACACTTCTTTTTAAACTTTTATTTCCTCTCCATCTTTTGCCTTCTCCTGGTTTGACTCGAAGCCCACACCTCCTCCACATGCAGTTGCCAACATTTGTACATAATATAAATACTCTGTTCTTTATCTGTTATTTTCTCCATAGAAACAGTATATTATATGATGTTATGACAGCATGTAGGTACTCTGATTTTATTGACTGAATTCTTGTATCGCATCTACTTATGACTGTATTTAGTTATGTTACATATTATTCTGACTCTCTTATATTGCCATTGATGCAGCGATGATAATTAAAATGCATTGTATCTTTGGTTGTGTTTTCATCCTGCTCAGCCTTGCAAGGGTCTAGGTGAAACAGTGCTCTACCTTGCTTAACAAATTTTAAATAAAGTCAGTAAGTATAGTAAAGCAAATACATTTAAAAAATACCTTTATAAATACTCTGCACACACCACATACCAGTATTTGACGCTGCAGACAATCCCTAGCAAACTATGCTACTAAGAAGCATTGTTATTATGAAACATGAAACCTGGTACAAATTTTGTGACTCATCACACTCCCGTACTGTCACCTGATATGCACAGTGTCCTGTGGAGAGGATGCATTGGACAAATGAGTCAGAATAGGGGGACCAAAAAGAGCCAGAAAACGTTCTACGCTCCATTACACATTCTTATTTCCTGTTACTCTTTCCTTCTTTCATGGGCTTCAGTCGCCTCTTTCACTTGCTCTGAATGACTGATGTTCCTTACCCAGTTACTTCTCATACCCTGTTACAGGCAAGTGTGTTTCCCCAAAATCTCTTAAAGCTGTCGAACTACTTCAGAATGTTCAACGATGATAACGTTAATTATCTCTGGTCTCTGTTTAGGAACGGCATTGGTCATACACTACCCCACTTCCTCCTTATAACTGTTTCTGAAAGTGCATTTTTATTTATTTAATGATTTGTTAAACTGGGTAAGTAGACTGATAAACACAAATATTTTACAGCCATATTCCAGGTCACAAGGGCAACAGTACAGATTATATGGATATATAATTTATAGTAACTAAGCAAAATGTTTTAGCAGGTAGTGGGAATCAAAATGCCTTAAGGAAGCCCACATGGGTGTAGACAGAACATGCAATACTCACACAGTTTGTTCAACTTACTGTAATACAGTTGCCCCAAAAATTCCTCCCCAATCCAGTCGAACGATTTTGTAGGTTTAGGTTTCTGCTTTTCCCCACCCATTTTGTACATGACTAAAACTATGATATCTCTCAGTCTTCAAATTAAGCCAGGTCTTATTAGCCTCCAAGACAGTAACTGGAATGGTACACACACAACTAAAGTGTTAATCTGACCAGCGTTGAGTTGAAAACCCTGTTAAGAACTCAGCAACTGATTACTATGGCAGTTTGAGCAGCTAACCCTGTGAACCATGGAGGAGGCATAAAGCTGCAGTTACTAATATTACTGGGCTAGCCACTAGTGCAGTGCATGATGGGAAATGTTTGCCCACTAATGAGATTTGTAAACTACTACGGAGAAATACTACCAGTAGGAAAATGCCTTGTACTTTGCTGTGGTGTCGTCTCTTGGGCAAATCTTTGGGCCATATAAGGGTTATAACCCTGTCATAGTCCAGTGAGGGCCCCTTCTGGGCCAAATAGGTCCAACTGGCCTAAGACCAGCCCTGAGACCATGCATGTGTGTATATAATTATGTTTTTTTTTTTTTTTTTTTTTTTATCCCCTAACTTTTTTTTTTTTTGTGGTGATGGCAGGTATGCTTTCATTGTTGTGTTGTTTGACTGATTACATCAAAAGTGTTTTTTTTGTGTATGACTATGACCTATTATTGGTGCAGTAATGATGCAAAAGCAGGCATCATGGTGGAGAAAGGATAACTTTAGCCATGAAGAGAATGCATCCTCATGACAGTCCTTAGTACATATGGGAAACATCTTTTTTGAAAAAGAGGGATTCAAGCAAGCTGATATGGCAAAGGCCTAAAATCAAGTAGTTACATTATGGATATAAATGCTTCCACTGGAAGAAATTGCACATTAAGATAGGGAAGAAGAGGGAAAATTATATGGTAGAGCCAAGGCGAGGCAGAATGTATACATTAATGCATGCTGTTTCTTTATTAGTAATGTATTCCATTTATTTTTACAGGGTTAGCAGCAGAAACAAACAGTTCTATTCTACAAATAAATTTGGAGGGTATCAGTAGCAGAATGGCTGTTAAAAATGATGATGACGATGATGATGATGACATAGTTATATTTATTAGGCTGCAGGAGGAAAGTGCCGCTAAGTTTAATGGCAGGATCTCACACCCCACAACATGTTAGTAATTGCAGAAAGTGACAGTGCCTTCCAAAGTCAAGCACATGCTGACATCATACTCACACTTGTACAGAAAGAATGCCACCTGCACCTCTATACCAATATCACTAAACCAAGATCAACATTGTCAGGATGATGGCAGAAATTCAGAGGTAACAGTGTGCACAGTGACACCTTTACAAAGGGGTGCCAGGCATGGGAATTTGTCACAGCTACCCTAGGGAATATGTAAAACATTGGCTGCTCAACAGCAAATGTACTGTGACATTGTTAGGGCTCCGCTTACTGCCACATAGTCAGCTAGAAATGGTCCGAGTTCTCCAGGGTCCACATGAGGATTTCCAGCACTGCATGAAAATGGCACAGAGAAGGGATAATGCCATGGTCACAGTGATGCTTAGTATGGACGCACACCAAGCATCCATGGCTACCTCCATTCATATACTAGTTAGGACTTGTCAGACTCCAGTAGGAGTCCATCTTCAGGGATGAGGGTGAGGTACCGTCCAAACATATGGGGGCAGATCACATGAGATTACAAGTGTGTCTCAAGAAAGTAGTGTAATTAGTAGGGGGGACAAGCAGAACAGATTCCATGCAGGCCACATCAGCATTCATCAAAACATAACAGAAGCCCTCATATGAGGTCCATTTCACAGTCTCGCAGCACTGTCAGATCAGTGTCTGCAGGAGCACTTGCATCAAATGTCACAACACTGGACCAACTTGTCATCCAGCTGCCGTAACAGCCCCTCTTCAAAATCACTTGCACCATCACCTAGTCTGCTCTTAGGACATGTGTGGGATACTTTTAACCTTGTCCTACTTTGATTTAAGTGTAACCAGTAATCAAAGTGGAACACCTGAAGTCTTAAAATCACAAACCAATAAATCCAAAAAACTCCAGTTGTTGTCCAAGGTCAATAAAGGCCACCTCCGATCTATTCCAAACACTTTTATTATACAAAGCACACTAGCACCATAAAACACACAACAACGGACTAGGCGCTTTCATTTCCTAACCCGGAAACATCATCAGAGTCCACTTTCTCATCCCACCTTACAATTTAAATGGACCCAAAACCTTTCCCCTTGGTCATAAGTTAATTGAAACACATTTTTTTAAAAAACACATCACTCTACTTAAAAACAATTGTGCTTATTTGATTTTATATCACATTTATAAAAATCTTTTGTAAAAATACTTGCATAAACACACCATATTAAATAAATATAAATATATAAAACATATTGCACATACTTAATCACATTTTGTACACAATATAAAAATGGCTAATACATCATTATCTTTGTATTACTGAATATTAATTATTTAATATTTAATATACATTTGCTCTAATTCTAAGTGCTAGCACAAGTGAAATATGGTCATTAAGGCCCGGTGGGTTACAAGCATCAAACTGTAATTGCCAGATTAACTCCCTTAATTCCAGTTGGGCTTCCCAATCCCCAATCCTTTCATTTCTTTTGACCTGTTCAATGACCCAAAACTTAAAATCAGCTTGGGGACATGTTACAGTATGTCTGAAAAGGGCATTAGTTTCTCTCTTTATTTTATCTTTATTTAATATGGTGTGTTTCTGCAAGTACTTTTACAAAAGGTTTTTATAAAAGTGATATAAAATCAAATGAGCACAATTGTTTTTAAGTAGGGTGATGCATTTTTTAAAAATGTGTTTCAATTAACTTATGACTAATGGGAAAGGTGTTGAGTCTATTTAAATTGTAAGGTGGGATGAGAAAGTTGACTCTGATGTTTCCGGGTTAGGAAATGAAAGCACCTAGTCTGTTGATGTGTGTTTTATGGTGCTAGTGTGTGTTTTTGTATAATAAAAGTGTTTGGAATATATCGCAGGTGGCCTTTATTGACCTTGGACAACAACTGGAGTTTTTTGGATTTGTTGGTTTGTGATTTTAAGACTTCAGGTGTTCCACTTTGATTACTGGTTGCAGTTTGTGTTGGTGGAATGGCGTTTTCCAGGAGCCGAGGTGCCTCCCAGGTTACTAATTTGGACATGCAAACTCCTTTGTGCTTAAATAACAGTGGAGAAGCCTGGCCAAGTAATAGAACATTGATACAAGATTTAAGTAGTCTTGTCAATTTTTATTCTCGACAATACAATGAACAGAATGGTTTGCTTACTCAGGAAGGAACTATACCCTGTTGTCAGGGAAACCGTGTCACGGCAATGTCATTTCCGGCTGAACAAGAACAAGGAGGAGTAACAGATGACCTGAACGGAGTTCTTGGAGATATGGCGGAACAGGGGGTGAATGGCAGAGAAAGCCGAGAACGTTTGAACGAGACTCGCTCGGAGAATCGCGACTTTGGATGGGGACATTATTTAGCATTGGACTTTAACACTTGGCTTAATAGAAAAGATTTTGTTGTTGCAGACCCAACACCTATGCAGTGTAATGAAACGTATTTAGGTATGTGTAAAAAGTTAAAAGGAAAAATGTTTAAATATAGGGGATTGATGGCAGACAATAGTTTGTGAATGTTTAAAACACAAGATAGTTCCAAAGGGACTACGTGTTAATAGGTTCCCTAATAACATACATGAAGGAACGGAACCTTTTAAAGAGTTAGTAAATGTTTTAAATGAATGTGGATTGAATATTATAAAAATAGTTGTGAAGAACAATGAAAATATGTTTGCACGTGCTGGCAAGTGAAATTCAAGTTTTGAATGACAAAATTCATAAAGATCTACTTTTTGGGGTAGAAGAAACAAAGAAAAAATATGCATATATTTTTAAAGATGTAGAGATGTATGAAAGAAATAATTGGAAAAGGAAAGTTGGTAAGTTAGAAAGATACTTGAAAGACTATAGGGATGGGAAAGCATATATAGTAAAGGGAAGTTATGACAAAAGAAATGGAACATATTTTAATGAAGGAAGCAGTGGACATGATGTTTATGTTGAGACGATGGAAGGACAAGGCTGGGAAATCCCTTTAGAGGTGGACCCACCAAGGAGATCTAAGAGAATAAGAAATTTAGCAGTACGACTGACATATGCACAGATGACCTCGAGGGGAGTAGGGAGGCAAGGGAGGGGGCAACAGGGGCCATACTGAAACAACCAGAGGAATTATGCGCAGCCTATGTACCCACCCAGGGAACAATGGGAACGGAGATAAATGTTACAAATATAGAACAGGGTGTTATTAAGAAAGGGTGTATATACGAGATGAAAAATTTAAAAATGTACAATTATGCAGAGGTGGATATGGATGAAAGACATTTTAAACTTTTTAAAAAAGGTTTTAAATGTATTCCAACTAGGAGAGGGAATCTAGCCAATACACTGCTGGACACCAAGATGTTTATTCGAAATTTGAATTTAGCTACTATGTTTGAAGGAGGTACAAGGATTGATTCATTGAAAAAGAAAAGTATTATTAATTCCCCATTGGTACCGGATTTAGTTAATTTGGAAACAATTGTAAGTAATGATATTAAAGGTTATTATAGCAACAGAAGGAAATGGTATCCTAATAATATTAGTTTGGAAGAAAAGAAAGTTATGAATGAAATTATTAACAATAAAGAAATCAGAATTATGAAACCGGACAAAGGGGAAGGTGTTGTTATATTGCAAAAGTGGGAATATATGGGGAAAACATAGCCTACCATAGGATTGATTTGATTTTGGAAGATAATCTACTGCGAGGGGCTATAGACAAAACATTGTATGATTTTTTGACAGTACCTAAACCATTTATTTCAAGCATATTTGGAATTCCAAAGACACACAAGAACCCCATGGACCCACCAATGAGACCTATTGTCTCATCTGGAGGGTCCAAAATTGAGCCTCTAGCCATATATGTGGATATAAAGCTTAAACCTTTTTATAAATTTTACCCGCATATACTTATTGATTTGTGGGATTTCCTTACAACGATTGGAAAATTAATGTATGATGAGGACTATCGGTTTATTACAGTGGATGTTAAAGATGTATTTTCAGTGATTCCACATGAAATGGGGTTGAAATGGTTGGAAGAAATGATGATAGAATTTGAATTTGTGGACAGTAGAGAATTCAATTTAATATTATAAAGTGTAGAATTGGTGATAAAAAACAATTGTATATATTTTCAAGGAGAGTTATACCACCAAATAGATGGAATACCGATGGGGGCAGTGTGTGCCCCTATAGTAGCTAATATAGTATTATTATATTGGGAGAAAAATTTTATTTTTGACTCAAGGTATAAGCAGTTTATAAAAGCGTATTTTAGGTTTCTGGATGACATATGTCTGGTTTGGAAGGGGCCTAGAGAAGAAATAGATAATTTTGTTAGATACATTAATCATACTACAGATTTTTTAGAATTTACTTATACTATATGGGATGAACAAGTGAACTTTTTAGACACTACTATATTGAAAGGCAATGTTAACAAGAAATTTAAGTCTAAATTGTATAGGAAGGAATGTTTTTCAAATTCATATTTATACTACAGCAGTAATCACCCTATTAAAAAGAAATGGAACATTATTAAGGGCCAAATAATTAGGGCGATACAGATGATATCTGAAATAAAGGACAGTAGGGTTGAATTAGAATATATACAAAGTTTATTTGAAGAAAGGGGTTACGCTGTGGAGACTATAGAAAGTATTAAAGAAGAAGTACTGAAAGAATGGAACGAGAAATATATACCACTTTTATTGAAAGGACAGAATAATGATGGAGAATTGGTAGAAAGTCAACATAAGAGGAACGAAAATGAGAGAAATTAAACAGGGGATGTGTATATGATATTAACTTATAATTAATGTATGGGAGGGTGGCCTAATGGTTAAGGTGTTTGCCTTACAAACACAAGGTGTAGAGTTTGAGTCTCACAGGGGATAATTGCCTAGGCTTAAAATGGCTCGCAAGGGCAGTTAGCCTAGTACTAACCTATGAACCTAACCTATGAAAAATCAAGACACAAGGGATATAAAGAATATAATACATAAAAACTGGATATTATTTTCATCCATGCCTAATAGTATCAAAATTTTTTTTCTAGAAATTTGAAATTTGGGTACAAGAAGAATAGGAATTTAAAATAAATTTTTGAAAAAGAAGGAAGTAAGAGTAAGGCTGGAACATACAAATGTGGCAGATGTCTGCAATGTCCTTTTGTATACAATCAAAGGACTTTAGAAATAGAGGGTATTAATATGTTATTCTATCCTAAGGGATATTATAACTGTCAGTCAAAAGGTATAATTTATTTAGCTAAATGTATAACATGTGGTTCATATTATATAGGGAAGACCGAATGGAGTCGGAAGCATAGGGTATATGAACACAGGTATGACATTAACAGAAAGAGAGAAACTAATTCCCTTTTCAGAAATACAGTAACATGTCCCTAAGCTGATTTTACGTTTTGAGTCATTGAACAGGTCAAAAGAAAGTGGGGACTGGGAAGCCCAACTGGAATTAAGGGAGTTAATCTGGCAATTACAGTTGGATGCTTGTAACCCACCAGGCCTTAATGACCATATTTCACTTGTGCCAGCACTTAGAATTAGAGCAAATACATCGTTATCTTTGTATTACTGAATATCTATTAGCCATTTTATATTGTGTAAAAAAATGTGATTAAGTGTGTGCAATATGTTTTTTTTATATATATATATATATATATATATATATATATATATATATATATATATATATATTTAATATGGTGTGTTTATGCAAGTATTTTTAGTTTATGCAAGTATTTTTACAAAAGTTTTTTTTTATAAAAGTGATATAAAATCAAATAAGCACAATTGTTTTTAAGTAGGGTGATGTGTTTTTTAAAAAAAATGTATTTCAATTAACTTATGACCAATGGGAAAGGTATTTGGTCTATTTAAATTGTAAGGTGGGATGAGAAAGTTGACTCTGATGTTTCCGGGTTAGGAAATGAAAGCGCTAAGTCCGTTGATGTGTGTTTTATGGTGCTAGTGTGCGCTTTTGTATAATAAAAGTATTTGGAATATATCAGAGGTGGTCTTTATTGACCTTGGACAACAACTGCAGTTTTTTGGATTTATTGATTTAAGTGTAACTTGTCTGTTAATTACAATCTGACCTTCACATACACATGTGAATGTTTAACTCAAAAGGAATTAAGTTATTAAATAAGTATAAACCAAAAAAAAAAGTGGGGGACTTGGGATACTTTTCCACTATATGCATTTCATTCCTTTAATGGTATTGCTTAAAATCTCATGGACCTGTGGAAAGAAAGCTGTATGTCATAACATAAAATTGTAGTAATTCATGAATGCCTTATCCATTATGATTGTTACACTTAGCAATTGCCTTCTACTTTAAAAGTAGTAATACACAAATATTCAGGGAAACATTAATAAGAAATTTTAAAGATGAAAATGAGTATCCTGCCATGAAAATAAGCACTGCTGCTACTTCACTCTCACCACTGCACAAATGATGTTTTTGTCTTTGAGTCCACAGATTGTTTTGCATAAGAAACTGAAATAATCTGATATGTGCAGTAACTTAACAGATAGCACTAAGTCGGTTGACATATGTAATGGTTCAAATTGCGGAAGCATTAAGAAATATAAAAATCAGTATGATACCTTGAAATTAAGTGAAAATGTATCACCTCATGCTAATATTTTTTATTAAATGTACTACTTGAAGACATTCAGTATATGTATACTTGGGAACACCACCTCAACAGAATGTATTGTGCAGAATAGTTAAAGTGATTATTTCTTATATGATGTCTTACGACATCACTGAATAGAAGTCAGTGAGCAATCAGGCATAACCTTTACAAAGAATAATATGACAGTAAGTTTGCCCAAAAAAAAATACATTTAAAGATAAGAGGGAATGTCAGATGAACAGTGACAACAGACCATGCACCACACAGCGTAGCCCATGGATATCACTGCACACATCAGTTGTACTCTGTATGTTTTTTTACAAGAAAGGAAACACTAACTTTAATGTCACGGTCCATAGTTCTGGACTAGACACCACCTGTTTATAAGCACAGCCGCATGCTATGCAAGAGCCTGCCGTATGTGGTCCCTTATTGCTGTTGCCGGCTGGTCATCATTAGTCATATTGGGACTAGAACTGGGAACATCAGTGACACATGGGACAGGTCACCACCAGACCAGTGCATGATCATGTTGTGCAGAATGCAACATGCAGTAAACTTCCTGTAGTATTAACTAGATCTTACTGAAGGGTATCCCCAAACTCCTCTAGGCACCTAAAGCAATTGTCTAGATGCCAAAAACCCTGTCAGTGACAGTACAGCCTGGGACAGCTCCTGTTGGATTTTTCAGTGTTGTCATGTGCATATCCAGTGAAGATCTAGCATCCCCTGAAAGAAAACAAAAAGGCGAGGAGGGTGAGACTGACTAAAAAGTGGTTTATTATTCAGCAATACATTTTACCATGAATACTTAAATAAAATTGAAAAAAGAAAAAAATCTTTCAACAGGAAGAGGTTATAGAGTGAGCTAGTGCCAAAATATGGGAATTGTGTGCACTGCCAGGAGCTAGGCAAAGACATTGGTGATGTAGCCCTATTCATCACACACTACCTAGCAATTGATGGAATGGTAGCTCTTCCTATTTTGGTAGCACTCCCTCTCTTATGGACCAGATGGGGCCTTAATTGCAACATGGGTGCAATCTATGCTACCTCAGGGAAACTTGCCACCCGGTAAAAAACATGCATAGTTCAGGCTTGCTCCTGAGGAGACACTGTAAAATAGATGTAGTGATCCACATGTACAAAGAATACATCCAGGAACTGATGAAATATTCTCAAAGCAGCAGCCTGTGAGATACTCAATGTGTCCCCTGTCTGTCTCGGGAATGTCCCTATGGCCAGTATAGTGACAGCATTGCATACCTTTCTATCCACAGGAAAAGGAAGGACACGCATCCCCCCCAGAGCTCCTGTGGGAGTCTTATGTACTCTCTAAGACCTTTACAATATCCCTATCAAGTATATCCAGATTGTCAAAATTATAGTGCGTTATTCTCTGCCTATTCTCTCTCTGCCTTCTTGGTCAGCAAGCTCTGCTGGGTACAAGTGGTTTTGGCCTGGACAAGACAAGTAGCTCACACTAGGAAATATAGCAAGGCTAAGCAGCAAATGCCAGCATAATTGCAGATTGCAAAGCAGATAGAAAAGTTGTGACTATGCTTTTTATAGTGAATCTCCAGACAGAGTGAAAAAGCATGACATTTTGACTGCAGATTGCAAACAGGCAGGAGAAGGTCTCATTAGCATATCACATTTTATATAATTTCTTATTTGCATCTCCTTATGACTTCATTTGCCTAAACTTATTTTGGTCATTGCACATTGTTGTAAATGGCCTCTATGAATCTTGCCTTTGCTGTGGAAACACGTGGACAGCGAGGATAGCCTTTACGCATTCGTGTAATGACTGTGAATACCACCCAATGTCTTTCTCGGGTCTGCAAAGAGAGCTTGAGAAGATGAAGTCCTCCATCATCCCTTTCACTGTAATGTAGCAATCTGTTAATAATCATGACCCGTGTAAGATCCTACAGAGCAATTCTGCATCAAAAAGTCAGTTGCACATTAAGTATTCCCAGTCCCCCATTATCTTCCTCTATAATACAGCCATACATGCTTTTGCAATGTGATGCAAGCCTGGCTCCTGCTCTCTTTCCTAAAGGTTTCTTTACTATATGTACTTCCCTATTTGTCATTTGTCTATTTTTAGTACCTCCACCAGTGCTGCTTGCCCTCTTCCTACATAGCCTGAAAGCAAGCTTTTTTTGCCATAAGATTTCCTGACTTTCCAAAAATAAACTTTCAAATTTAAGAACTTTCTAGCCATCTGTAAACACTAAGGTATCTATTGTTTGTTCTTTGTGCTGAACTGACTATCCCTTTCTTTTCTCTGTTGTGCCACGTGTGCTTTTTCTGATGTTCATCTTGTGTTTTGTTTACATATATTTTTTGCTGACTGCTCTAAACTCAACTTCATGGACCAGATGAGAAGTTTTCTCGAAGGTGGATAACTAGTAGCTACAACCTATTTTCTTCACTAAAAGCAATACATGTTCTGAAGAACAAACAACATGGAGAGTTAATAATTCTCTGCCTGACCCTGTGATTTAATTTTATTTCATCAGTTTGTATGATACAACTCTATTAATTTCTGAGTAACAGTTCTATGGAACGTTAAGAATCTGGTATCATTTAAAATACTTAAGATAATCTAACAATTTGAATAAATAGTTAATATACCAGCTTTAAAATGCTGAAAATAGACCTATAAAGAAAGAAAAATGTTCCTATTTTTTGCTGAAGGCTGTACACTTAAAGTGGGAGGCACTTCCCCAATACTGTCACATTCTATATACATCAGCTTCATAGTCGTACTATCTTAGAGTAAAGGGAAACAGCTTATTTTGTTAAAACAACAGCCGTCAACCTTCTTACTCAGGTAGTGCTTCAAACTTGTTAAATTGGGGTACCTACCAAACCAAAAAAGTATTTAGTAATTTGACAGGTTTTTAAAAACATATTTAAACTGTTTATACAATATAATATCTGCAGTCTTTTTGACCATATGGAGCCAACAATACAAGATTCATGCATGTGAATGTCATTTAGCTACTAACTATTATATATACTTTTGCTTGCCCAGAAAGAGAAAATCTTAGACATGGAGGAGAAACTTGCATGGTAGCTCATTTTAATCATATCCAAAGTGCCATCTCCTACATTGTTTCTGCAGAAAATTTCAGTAGGCACAAGTATTTTCACATTAGGTAGAGCAGCTATTGATGAGTTGGTGTCAAAGTAGTCAATCCAAGCTGTGTAATTTACTTTCCTGCTACTCAGGCAATGGCTGCATTTTCTTATAAGCATAGGTTTTTACCTTTGCAAGTTGGAGACCTCTGCTTTCACATAATCCTATTAAGTTTTTTTTTTGTAAATGTTGTGCTGCATACCTTGTTCCCTGAGATGGGTGATAGGCCATAGAACTGCAACAGACTGAAGCAGTAAAGCATCTGTTATGATCTGTATGTCCCTATTTTTCACAAATTAGGGTGGCCATAGTGGTGCAGCATGAGGCTTTCCAGTTTGATTCTCAGCTAGGGTGCCTTCTGTGTGGAGTCTGTATGTCCTCCCCGCAGTCACGTGCCTTTCCTCTGGTTTCCTCCCACATTCCAAAGACATGCAGTAGGTTATTTGGCCGTAGGTATGTGTGTGCGCCAATGAGTGGTATGAATGAACTACTGCTGCAGGTCTTGCCACTCGATGGTGTAAACCTTGGCTTGAGATGATTGTCACTTTTGAAGTGACACCCCGACTCCATGTGCAAAATGGAGAAAAAGGGGTGGAGGATGGACTTTCAAGGATCCCAATACTAACCTGATGCTTGAACTTCTGCAACCTGGGGGATTCAGTGTGGTGGCAAGCATACACAGAAACCACAGCAGAGACTCGGAGAGGTGACATCCAGTGTGAAAAGATCTCCCTCCTCTGTATTAGTCTGAACCATTGACTCTGCGCAGACTATAGAACTGATTACGCGACTCTTGCTTATTCTTATACTCATGGTTTCTGGGGCACTAACTGCAAACACGCAGTTTTCTTGGGGGGGGAGAGCTCTGAAATCACATCTTTGGTTTCTGGGGCACTAACTGCAATCACACAGTTTTCTTGGGGGGAGGAAGCTCTGAAATCACATAGTTGAGGGTTTCTATTTAATTCCCTTACAGTTTCCTTGCAGGCTATATAGTTTTCTTCACTCCGCTATAATCAGACTACCTTGCTTTTCAGACTTCTCAATTTAGCTATTGTTGCAGCTTTCTTACATCAGGCAGCAGATAACGCTAGAATGGGGAAGTAGTAACTTTTGAGTTCTGTTTACAGCTGCAGTGATTCAGAAGATGGGATGACTAGAAACTGAGAGCATTACATCCTTTTCAGTAAGGAGTTCAGTAGCAAGATTGTTTGGCTTGTCGAATATGTTTATTAATATCTGCAGTGCACATTTATTTTAATATCGGTGAGATTTTTTTCCAGTTAATCAAATATTGCTGAGATTGTATGGCCAACACCTGTGGCAACTGTTTCTACCTTTTGCCCATTGTCCTCCAGATATGCTGTGATTTTCTTTTTTTTTTTTACAAGAACCACCCCAAAACAACTTCCCTGTTAGCATTCCTTGAAGGTACTTAATTGATTTTATGGAACCCCTCTTTCTTCCTAAGTATCAAAGGTCTCTTCTCCGTGCTAGTGGTGTGGTAGATAGATTTCTTCCTTTGTCCTTCCCTCCCTTCCTTACATGTCATGTTCCTATCTCAACTGCATAACATGTGGAGTCTCTCTCCAGTCACCACAATGCCGGCTAGTACCAAGACTGAGTAATGCAAAACAGAGCTAATTAATTTACAGTCTATGTGACAACAGCATAAAGGAGCATTCATGAACAGAGTTGTTTTAGGCAGGCAATTTGTTAGCTCAGTGAAATAATCAAAGAACAAAAGCACTGTGAGGTATATCGTGTCCCATATTGAGGTACATCAGGTCCCATATTGAGGTATATCGTGTCCCATATTGAGGTACATCAGGTCCCATATATATAACTTTAATATGTAATAAGCAAGGAGGACAGTGTGTCCTGTAGGTGGGATATACACTGCTATTAGGGACACACTGGAATGCCATGTGACATAATATTATGTGAACACACCAAAAGGAAGCTGAAATTCTCCATGGTATTTTTTTTTCACTTTTAACAGACATGCTAAGGATGTCCACAGACACAATTACAACATTAAGCTCTGCAGAAGTAAAATGTAAAAGTTGTGTATCCGTTGACTTTACACAAGCGATGCATGCTTTTGTTCCTCCATTAAAATTACAAACACTGACCCAGATACCATATTTACCATATAAAATCAGCATGTTTAAAAACATGTGAATTAATTTCTTAAATGGCGATGCCATTTTAATAATAAAGAAAATAAATTGCTACAAAATCATACATAAACTTGTTCAACACCAGCATCAGTGTGTGACTACATCACTTTAAAGAGATTAACTTCAATGCAGATGGTCATTAATTCTCAGAGGTGACTTGCATCCACCTTTAATTTGCAAAGTGTGTAGTTATATGACTTTAAAGAGATTAATGACCAGGTGCCTTGAATCTAATTCTCAGGGTGACTTGTTTTCCAGCTTTAATTGCCACAATAATTCTTTATATTCTGGGATAGTATCAAAGCTCCTACCGCTTTGATCAAGCTATAACTTCCCTATTACAAATCAAATTGAGTAAGATGAGACTTTCCCTATATATATATATATATATATATATATATATGAAACGTCAAAAGCCTGAAACTCAAAAAATACATATACTGACTTTAAACAACAGAAACCATATTAATTTCCACTAAGTGTAAGTATATATACATATATGGTTCCCCTTCATATGACTGAAACTTCAAAAGCCTGAAACTCAAAAGCCTGAAAACAGAAAATACATATACTGACTTTAAACAACAGAAACCACATTAATTTCCACTAAGTATAAGCAGGGAGGCAAACCTCCCTGCACCCACCATGTCTACTTAAATATACCAACTCCGAGATTGCACTTAGTGTAATGAAGTGCAATCCTGGAGTTTATATATTTAAGTAGCAGGGGGTGTGGGGGGTGCAGGGGGGCTTGCACCCCTGCTTATACTTAGTGGAAATTAATATGGTTTCTGTTGTTTAAAGTCAGTATATGTATGTTTTGAGTTTCAGGCTTTTTACTTTTCAGGATTTTTACTGTTTAGGCTTTTGTTTTCAGGCTTATGAGTTTGAGGCTTATGTTAATTCAGTCATATAATTCAGTCATATGAAGGGGAACCATTATATGTATATATATATATATATATATATATATATATATATATATATATATATATATATATATATATATACACACACACACACTCACACACATCATTGTTGACACTCTTGCTTTTTTATTACATGATGGTACTCATGCATCGTTTGCAATGGTTATTTGATTGTATAACATTTGATGTGGTTTAAGTAGATTCATTAGCCTATTGCAAACGATGCACGAGTACCATTGTTAGCCTATTGCAAACGATGGTACTCATGCATCATTTGCAATAGGCTAACAAATCTATTTAAACCACACCAAATCTTATACAATCAAATAACCATTGGTTACTACCATCCTGTGGCCCAGTGTATGTGAATCTATAAAACTTGCATAAACTACAGGGATCAGTTTCATTATTCCTGTCTGAAACCCTTTTGTGCATACCTTTTCTTGTTTCCTAATTGTTTGGGACCATCTCCTACAGCTCTGTCCACAGCACTGTTACCCTGGAACAACCCCCCCCCCCCTCATTAGACTTGCTAGTATTTCCAATCATGTGTGAATCAGTAATACATATCATTCCAAAAGCAGCATTAAAAGTTACTACTTCATTATTCACTACTTAAATGTAATTCGATGTGTTATTTGGAGAACAGACGTATAGCTGATATGCCTGTGCTTAACAATTTGCAACACCATGTTTTCAATCTTTATTGTACTTCCAGGTCAAAAGGTCGTACTAAATTGCCTGATCTGTTCTTCCTTCACCTGATGTCTCACTTTGACAGTCTAATAAATAGGCTTTTAATAACTTTTATTTTCATATAAGCAAGATGCTGAGTGGCCCTGTATAAATAAGAATTATTAAATGTGAACTTTTTATTCAAGAATTAAATATTCTGTTTTATGTTATCTCAATATCCAAATATTGAATAATTTCAGATAGAGTAAATCTTTAAGATTCAGTACTGGGTATAGTTTTCCAGTACTTTGAAAAAAGGTGTGAAACTTGTGGTCCGTATAGAACTCTGCAAAGAATGTCATAGAAATCCTGATGAAGGAGAAGGCAGACATAATGCTATGTAATAAACTGGTGACTGGGATCTCTACAGTATGAGTGAAAGGTGTGTAAACATTAGAAAGGAATGTACTTGTAAAATACTTGGCTTAGAAGATAAAAGTTTTTACAGGAGAAGTTACACAGGACTAGTTTTAGAACCATTTTTATGCAGCTACTTGAATATACATAAAAATAGGCCATTTAGTAGATAACCTGAGTCGCATCATATCTTATGTGTAGATTCTAGAAAAAGATAGCATATTTATTTTTAATTCCTAAATTGGTGATTGGAAATGCTTAGCTGGGATGATTCCATCTTCAGTGGGGTCCCATGGAGAAAAACATCAATATATATATATATATATATATATATATATATATATATATATATATATATAAAGCAGAATGCAACATAAACATAAATTCATAATGGATAGATTATTACTCATCTAGCTAAACTAATGCAGTTTGAGTCTAATCATTAATAACAATATTTATAAAAATATAGAACTCCCTGTTCAAACAGTTCCCAAACAAAAATGTAACAATGTGCTTTCTAGGATACCAGATTCCTTCTATAGGAACCTTAAAGCATGGGTATTCCCACTTTTCTTTCAATATATAGAACCGGTCCCAGCAAATGATGGGTACACAGCAAAAGCCACCCTTGACTGGACACCAGTGTACATATTTATGAACACACACGGACACCAGTGTACATATTTATGAACACACACACACAAACAGCAACATATCCAAACCAGCCAATCTACAACCATGTCTTTAGTGTGCATAAGGAATCCAAGGAACTTGATGGGACATTAAATTGATTTATGTTTGTAGACAAAACTTAGGTTAAATAGAAGGAAAAAATAATATGAAACTTGAAGGAAAATGAAAACCATGACCACATAACTATGGACTTAAATGTGACATACATATGTGCATTTGGTTGTTAATAAAACAATACATTGGTTTGACAGGTAGAGGAACACTGTCATGAAGAAAACCGAAACATGGGAATTATACTTGTAAGTACAGGTCGATGATAATTTGTACAAGTCTTTCCACTTTTCCCAAGGCCTTAAATTGCACATGCTTGGGGCACACATCTTCCCCGAGCATCCCTACTTAAAATAAACTTATCGGAAAGAACTGTACCTATGGGTGAGTTCCCAGTGCAGCAGAATTGTTTAATAAAAATGCTCTGGTGACCTCCATCAGATAATTATGAATGACTGAAATACTGCAAGGGGTGTGTAAAGGTTGGACAGCACACACCTTTAGGAGAGCAAGTAATAGAATACATCTAGAAAAGGGAGATTAGTATAGCATACTATATGTTTACATGACAATGTCTGGATAATCTTATACAGTTTTGAAGGTATTTTTTAAAAAAATATGAACAGATGGAAATGATTTTGAGAATGGCCATAAAGCTAGAGCATATATTTTAGGGAAAAGAGTGTCGAAACAAACTGGTTTAGCTGCATGCACATTGTCTGCTGAAAAGCATTTGTGGCAAAAAATAAAGTATTTAGAAGAATTGTAGAGAAGTGCACATATTTTTTCAAGTCAAGAAAATGAAATAACTGAAAAAGGTTTGCATTAAGATTACAGGGTAGGATATTTAAGACCAACTGGAAATGGTGTTTTATAGAAAAGTGGATATAAGAAACTGGAGTAATATGCCAAAAGAAACATGAAACTCAGAATGAACTCAAAATAATGGTAGATGATTTATTATATATATTAAAATTAAAAGCTAAAAAAGATACAAGGCTGATCCTGCAAATTTTAAAATGAGTTATTCTATAAATGGATGTAGAACTTGGATCATTGCCGTCATCTTTATCTGTTACAAGTTTAGTCTTTACTCCTATTATAAGCTTTATGTTTATTTTTTTTTTACTGTGCACACAAACACAAATGCAGACACGGCATCAAAGGCCTGTTTTCTTGCTGAATACCAGGCAGCTAAGATTGCTATTTTTCACAACAATGTAGATGTAACACAACAAAGAATTAGTCCATCAATGATGGCCTCACCACAATAATTGCTTCTCTGCTCCTAATTAATATGCAATTTCTGATTCAGACTGGTCATATACACTGGTTGATTGTGCTGTATATGCCTAATTGCCATTCCAAATACCAAAAATACTGTTGCTAGTAAGAGGGATAATACAGAAGATTGAAAGTGGAGGTTTGGAACTTATCAGTGCTACAGGGCAGTAATTGTGTTTATACCAGCTTACCAGGTGTCACAATTACATTAACACTTTTTTTTTCTTTTTATTATGCTCTGTGGCTGCTGACCATAGAGCCCTACCATTGTCATGCTCATTTAGTCCCCCTTATGAGGGGACAGGGACAGTTCTGGCAAGACGCTCACCTAGGCAGCCATGTAGAATTTTCACTTTTTTGGTCTTTGTTCACACCCAGCTGCTGATTTGCATGCTCAGAGATTTGGGGGTTTGTTATACCTTTCCCTGTGCATTTATGAAATCATACCCATGTGAGATGAATGCTGTAGCACAGGAGGTGCTCAGTACTCCTGAGTACATGTCCAGGCCATATGCTGTATGCAGCTAGTGTGGTTGGTTTGAGTTTCTTAAGGAGCTTTGAAATTATTTTAGTGGGTACAGGGTGTAGGGAAAAGTTGGTGGTATTGTTTTGAGTAGTAGGGTGGCTTTTGCTAGCACCTGGTATAGGGCTGCTAGTTGTATTGAGGGCAATGGTAAGGGTTTAGACTGTTTCGGTAAAGAACTTGTTAAATTGTGTGGAAATGTTGTCATGGTTGTTTGGTAGTACTGGGGTTGGGGCGGTGGCTTTACCTGGGTGGATTATGCCATTTATTGTAGCCCAAAATTTCTTAGGGTTGTTGGCATATTTTTCCTGCATGTTTTTGTAGTAGTTACTTTTGTCTAGTTTGATTTGTTTTTTGGCTTTTTTTGAAGTTCTTGGTAGGTTTTCCTCAGATTACTGGTTTTGTTCTTTTGATATTGACTCCAGGCCAGATCCCTTTCTTTCACTGTAGTCTTAGTATCTTTAGTTAGCCATGGAGCATAGTTATCCTTTAGTCTTATAGTTCTGGAGTTAAAGTACTGTACGGCATCATCTAGCAAGAGTAGTTTTAGGGGTGTCCAATTACAGCTTTGTAGTGAATTGATGAAGTCAGTTGTTTTAAAGGCCTTTTTGTTACGTATTACTCTGAGGTTGGGTTGGCTTATGTAATGGGGTCTGTTCCGATTCTAGGTAGGTTGGTTGATTATCACTTAGACTGGAGTTTGAGATCCAGTTTAGCAGGTTTTCCATTATAGTAGTGTTATTGCCTGGTGGAATGTAGCCACCTGCAATAATGATATATTTGTTTGAGTTTAGTTTAAATTTGGCAAGGATTAGTTTAACATCTTTGATTTCTTGCATGTTATAATCAATTTGCTCAATGGTGAGATGATTTTGGAACAATATCGCTACACAACCTCCATTTTTCTCTACTCTCTCTCTGCGTATAATGTTATAGCCAGGGACTATAATATCATTATTATGGTGTTCTGGTTTAAGATATGTTTCAGTTAGCAGTGTTATTTCTGGTTTCTGTATAGCTAGAAGGGCATAAAAGTCCTGGATTTTGTTAAGCATACTTTTTGCATTTATGTTAATGAAGAGGAGAGAGGAGGTAGGTCTATAGTATAGGGGGTTTGGCTGATTAGAGTCTGTGTAGAGTGTTGTGGTGGGCCCTGGATTAGGGTGAATGTCACCACCGCGAATAAGTTTGTAGAGTAGGTGAAGATACAGTTTAGTTAGTTTGTGTAGTAATTTAGTATGTTTTAATGAGTAGTGTGGGTTAGTTCTGACTGACAGTTTGTGTGGTGTGATAGGGAAGTTACAAAGTTTCAGGGGAGTGGATAGCGGTTCGGTTTGCCATTGTGGGGGGTACTGATATGTAGTGGAGTGTGGTAAGAGGAGAGGTAGGAGAGCAGGAGAAAGGTGATAGTACATAGGTAGAGTAGTGCTTTTATTAAGTGGGACTGTTGTTTATAGTTCCTCATGTTTGGTGAACAGTGTTTAAGGGTAGTATCTTAAAGTAAATGGGCTTGATATACTAATAATGAGTGATAGTAAGGGTGTGGTGAAGGATGTTGGTTTGTAAGTGAAATGTGTGGTGTGAAACTCTAATAGGGTATGGTGTCTAACTATAAATGTAATTGATATGGGTTGGGTGGGAATGGGGGTAGGGTAGGGGAGTGGAGTGAGCGTAGCAAACGGAGCGGGGCAGAGCCAGTAGTCCAAGACACTGGAGAGTTTGGGAGACTATCAGTGTTATGTGAAAGAGAGCCTATTACTGCAATATGTATCCTATATGGGTGGCAGGTAGTTATGTGACAGTTAAGTAACCTTAGACTAAATTCAAACAAAATAGTCAGTAGATCAGAGATGTGTTGTATAATTCAGGGAGATGGAATGCGGGCAGGATGGGTAAGAAGAGGCAAAGGTGCACTCTAGGTTATAGCGGAAAAGGAGTGCAGTATAACTAAGAAGGTAACAGATATATGTGGGGGTGATGCCTGCTGCTAATCTGTGATGCAGCATTTGACCACACTATAAAGTCAGTCAGCTGTCCTTAAGGGAGTACACTATGTAAAGTACACTAAACCAAGAAAGTTAACATAGCATAACAGGATAAAGTCAACAGGATGCATGATCTGAAATACTTATTGGATGTGTGCCAAAGCTTCAGTTAAATGCACATGTTCCTGTGAAATATAATTTGTCTAGTCTAGCCCAGTTATTGTGCCTTGGGGAACAATAGATAAACTCTGCCTGAGTTTCTTATACTGAATTCACATCCTCCATGGTACATATTGTAAACAAATCTACCTCTTTTGTTATAATTTTCCTAATAAGTCTCCCCTATACATCCTCACTATTGCAAATCAGCTTCCAGTCTCCACCTGTAAGTAATATTCCCTGCTAAAAACTGATTATTTCTTCCAAATTTTCTGAAGCTCCATAATGTTTTTTGATGGAATATAAATACATGCCTGTGTAAACCTCCTCCCTTGCCAATAGCCCCATATTATGAGAAATCTACCATTATTGTCTTTTTAACCCCCCCTTCTATCACTATTGGAGCCTCCATTGAAATTGGTATTATTACTCCCCTTTTCCTTTGTCAAAATCAAAGTGAACTTTGTCATTCAGACCGCACAACAGTGCAATTAAACAAAATTGTGTTACTTCAAGCTCAGTGTGCTTACATATGCTGATATTGTATAACACATATACTAAAGTTAATCCAACAGCAATAACAGTAAGACATTTATGCAGTGGAGTAACAAGTACAATGACATCCACCAAGACTATTCTACTAACATGTCTTTGTCAGTACCCAAAATATTGCACAGATAATATATTGCACAGATCAGAATCAGACAGATTTCAAATTGCACAAAATGCTAACTTGGCAAATTGCACAGAATATTAACTTGGCATTGTTAATATTGCACATAAGGTATAAGATTGTACTTTCATAGAGTTATTGCATATGTCTGTGAATTACTTCAGTGTGGTAAATCCAGACCTCCATGGCTAACATGGTGTGTGTTATTGGAGTTCAGAAGTCTGAAGGCTTCTGGAAAAAAGCTTCTATTAAATCTGGTGGTTTTGTACCATAAGCTATGGTATTTCCTGCCTGAAGACAAACATGAGAACAGACAATGGACAGGGTAAGTGCAATCTTTGACTATTTTTATGGCTGTGCTGAGGCACCAAGCAGAGTGCAAGTCCTGGATAGATGGGAGCTTGGACCTGAAAATCTCTCCTGCATTTTCACCACCCTCTGGAGAGATTTGCAATGAGAAACCGTGCAGTTTCTATACCACACTGAGAGAATACTAGTCAGGTTCCTTCCAATGCTACCCCTGTAGAAGGTTGTGAAAACTGAAGGTGGTAGCTTTGATCTCCTTAACCTTCTTAGAAAGTGTAGCTGCTGTTGAGCCTTCTTGACAATGTGATTAGTGTTTATTGACCAAGACAAGTCTTCAACGATATGCACCTCCAGGAACTTGGTGCTCTTCACCCTTTCTGCTGTTTCTGTATTTGATTGTGAATGGAGAATGAGCCTTGTGCCTCTTCCTAATCTCCTTTGTTTTATTCACACTGAGAGCCAGGTTGTTGTTGTCACATCAGGTACTCAGTTGGTTCACCTTCTCTCTGTAGGCTTTTTCATCACCATTGCTGAGGAGAGCCACCACTATAGTTTTATCCGCAAACTTAATGTCCTTACCATTCTGCTTGATATCCATCCTGGAATCCTTTCTGTAAGTTTACATGCCCATTTATTTCTGAATGTGTCTTCTTCAGCATTGCTATTTGCACTCAACATATCATTATAATTCATACTTCATCTAATACTTGTAAGACCATTTACATTCCAGGATAATATGGATAGCCATTATGGTAACAAGCTATTGTTCCCACCTATTATGCATGTCAGTGTTTTGAGTACGCATTTCCAGATTTTGTCTTGCATGCAAACATTAATGTTTGGCAGGCTGGTTTCTTATATAATTGTTTCTTTTCACCTTCATTTGAACCTAGCTCACATTTTCAAGACTTTTTGTTATAATGAAAACCCTCAAACAAAAAAATTAGAGTTTTTCTCAATACCCTCATTGTCTATTAACTTAGAACAAGCTCACAAAATAATTTACATCTTCAAAAATTAAGTTTAACTTTCCAGATAGGAACTATTACCCAAATTGACAGCTGCACCCAGAGGAGTTACTTAACCTAAAATTAAGGTTACCCATGGTAAAGTGCATGTTACAGCCTGTGTTCCCAATTACACTGATTGCTTTCTGTTCTTTTCTTGTCTTCTGTCCCCTTGCAGATGTGAAAAGCAGCTTGTGTGCTTTCAGAAAACAGTACATTGTAGCCCTAAGAAAAAGTGTATTGGCTATCTTTAAATAAAATTAATTGTACACTGTTTAATTGAACACATTAGTGTATTAAGGTTGCTATCGCTTATTCACTTCTTATAATTTAAAACTTTATTTTTCACTGAACTGCTTGCCATTTTACCTTTAAATTTTCTTTTATCTCTGCAAAGAATGCCAGGAAAGAATATACAGATGCTTTCAGCTGATTACTTATTGTTTCCACAGAAAGCATTTGCTAATGGGGATAAACAAGGTCATATCTTTGAATACAGAACAAGCTTAGCATTTTTCATGGCTTTCATATTTTGTCTATTTTTTTCAAGCCTACATGTTTACAAAAACACTTGTTTAGGCACCAAGTACATTATTTTAGACATCACCCCTGCAAAAATGAGAAACTATTTTAATTATACATCTAATATAATCATTGCACTTTTACACCCTACCCTTACCCCAGCAGCCCAAGATCACTGCATATTAACCTATACTTGCTTTTGTCCAGCCTTTATTCTCATGTTATACTATAAAGCTTATATTTTATACAACTAAGAAAAAATACTGTTTAATAACTTTAACACAACAGTCAGTGAAGACTCTCTCCACATTTAGAATATCCCTGGCCACACACTATACAAAACGCTTTACTGTATAACATGCAGTTTATATCATGAAATGACCCATATAAATACCATTAGGAACAAACATTGTTTTACTTACAGTTGCTCCTTTTTTCCTTTTAGTGTCCTTCTAAACATTAATGACATAAAATGGGTATATGCTTTCTATTCTACCCACAAATTCAGCAAAGGCAACAAAAGCCAGTGTTTCTCAGCCACTGTTTTGGCAAAGTCATATTTCACAAATGTGATTTATGCTTTATAGTCTCCTGTTTATTAATTTGTGTTGCTGGTCTTTTTCATGTTCCTCTCCATCTCCTAATACCAGTCTCTTGTCGAATGTACTTGTGAACCTTCTGGTCAACTCCTGTGCTTTTTTCCTGTCTCTCAAGCCTTTTCCTCTGGAACTCCAGAAATGGTTTCACTAGCAAAGCCTATGTATGTGCTTTATTGTGAAAAGAGTGAGAAGCAGAGTCCTCTCTTGTTTGGTGGCTCATTTTTAATTGGATAAACTTTTTTTTTTATTCCACCTTAGCCTGTTCTGCATCCAGAAATATTCTTGGTCCTCCTGGGAAAAATATTCTGAAGACAGCTGGATAAAGCAGATTGAATCTCATCTTGCCACCTGACATTCCTTGATTGTTGGGATAAATGAGTTTCTCTTCTGCCTGGCATACAGTGAATAATCATTTTCCACAGACACTCTGCTAATTGTTAACACTGTTTCCTTCTGCCACAGTTTTGTCAGGATCTACTCTTTCTGTAGATATGGCTATATCAAGCACACGTCTTGGCTGCTTTCTCATGGCTGGGTTTCGAGTATACACTCAATATGCCCTTTCAATTAACAAATCTTGTGGAATACCAGTCTTGGTTGCTTATTTGTGATTGGAAGGAACAGGCTGTATTAATTTTATACAGTTTCCCTGGTAGAGCAGAAAATCTCATATTTTCTTTGTGGGCTCAGTATCTAACTGGACTATTTTTTTTTTATAAACAAAAAACATCTTTAGTAAATTATCACATATGACATACATAGTCTTACATTTGTTTAAATGAAAAACAAACCATATTAATAAAACTTTAGTTGCAGACATTATACATCACAGACCCAGTTGAAACAACTGTAATTACAAACATTATACATACTTTATAATATCCAGTCATTGTCAGTTGTGTTACATATCTCATTCAACACCTGTCTTCTTTTAAACTCATTACTCCTCTGAATGTATTGTTCCCACAATTCTCATTTTTTCCTATGTAATTTGCTCCTTCACTTTTCTAAAGATCCCAATGTCAGTTATTTTATCTCTGTTACTATATTCACTACTTCTGGTAAAGTTGGTTTAGACTTTGATTCCATTTTCCAGTGATTGCTTTTTTGGTAGTCACCATAATTAGACTCAGCAAGCAAGGCCATACTAAGTTTAGGCAATTCTGATTCTGTATCATAGCTTCCTTAATTACACCAATCTGCTCATCCAGTATCCCTGATGGAGCAGTCTTCAGGGAATCCGTAAACTGTGCCAACTCATTACACTCCCAGAAAATATGTTCCCAGTTACCTCTTTCTTCCCCATCACTTCTCCAGCATCTGCTGTCTACCTGAGAAACAATTCTTTGGAGTCTACTTGGGGTATAAAAATACCTATGTAAACACTTGAGATCCTAAATCTTCTAGACTTTGTTGCATGTTTGGGAGATCTGCATATACCCCCCATTGTCTCTTTGCGAATTGCTAATCTGGTCTTTATTCCCAATCTTTTCTAAGCTCCTCTGATTGATTCTTGTAATTGTCATGCAATATTTTATATGTTCTACTAATTATTCCTTTTTTAATGTCAGCTTCTATTCTAGATTCTGTTAAAAGCTCTACCAGTACTGTTTTTTTTTTTAGGACCCCTCCATTTATTTCTCTTTGCCTGTACTCCATCAATCCTTGCTAAGGAAGGCAATCTCTAACCTGCAGTCCAAATAAATTCTTGGTGTTTTCCCATTCTATTACCTTTGCCTTTATAGTTATTTGCTCTTAATACCTTGGATCCTTTTCCAGTTTTCTCCAATAAATTCCAGCCCCCTCTTGACTATTGTCTGTATCCCTAATTGCAGTCATCCCTATTGGTAGAATCTTTTTTCTCCATTCACGTACTGGCTTAGTTCTTAAAAAACTTTCTGCTACTTTATGAATATAATATTCTGTATAATTATTGTTATTCTCCTTAAGGGCCTCCATCCAAAATCCCAGTCTCTCCTTGTTTCTTTAGCTTCTCCCCTGTGTCATCATCATCCCCTTCTATTTGGAATTATAATTTTCTGCTTGCGCTATATATAAGAGCCTTAACTGTGTTGTTCTAAAATATCCCTTCAAACTGGGTAATCATAGTCTGCCTTGTTCTAGTGAAAGAATCTGCTTATCTTACTTTACCCTTGTGCATTCTCCTCCAAGATAAAATCCTTCAGCTCTTTTTTAATTGCTATCCACAATTTCTTCTGTGGTTGATTAAAAAAGAGATATGCCTGGTCTGTGTACAAAACTAAAGGGACTAAAAATGTTATAATTGCATGTATCTTACTATCCATATCCATATAACAAAGCTTCCAGTTTCTAAAGTTTTTGTATGATCTGTTTAGGCTCCTCCCACATACCCTTATCTCCTACAACTGAGTCATTTTTCATCCATACTCCTAGATACTTCATTTTATCATGTCGCCATAAATATGGATATTCCTGGACCAATTCATGTGTGGGTACACAATTTACCTTTATTGCCTTTATTTTAGCTTCATTAATTTCATACCCCAAGAAGATTTGACACTGTCTTAAAATGTTCCACTATACTGTAATATCTCTTTCTGGTTTTGTCAGGTATAAAATAATATCATCTGCAAACACAGCCAGCTTTTCTTGACTGCCATATCAATTATCCCTCATTTTCTTTGCATTATAGCAAACAACAAAAGGGAAAGAGGACAACTCCTACATAATTTCTCTACTCAACCAGAAATTATCAGAGAGGATCCCACCCACTTTAATTTTCACCTCTGATCCCTCGTATATACTCCTAATCAGCCTTATAATTTTATTAGGGAAAGCAACTGCTTCCATTGCCCTGCTCATGACGTCCTAGCTTACTCTATGAAATGATTTCTCTGCATCATGACATACTAACAACAGTGGTATTTTATTTTTACATTCTGCTTCGATCTGCATCGTCACTGTTCCGTTAATGTTATCAAATGTTTGCCTACCCTCCACAAAACTACATTGATTCATATCTATCAATTTTGGCATCACTTTTGTCATTCTTTTAGCCATTATAGACATAAACATTTTGTAATCATGGTTTAGAATTGAAATGGGCCTGTATGAAGCTGGACCCGATGAATCTTTACTTTCTTTAGGTATTACTGCTACCACTGCTTTCTTCCAGGATGTTGGTACTCCTCCTCCTCTTAAAATGCAGTTTAACAAAACCTTCCAGATATTTATCATTTTTTTTCCTTCCTAGCTTCCAAACTTCCACAGGAATACCATCTATTTCTGGGGAATTTCCTGTAGATTGGTTATATATATCACCATTTTTATATCATCTCCTCCTATCCTAACTGTTACTAATTGAGCCTCCTCTGTATCTAACATTGGCATATTTAATTCTTCCATAAACATTTCCATTTGTATCTTTTCTTGATTTCCATATTTCTCTGCTTTTATACAGACTTTCATAAACTTTCCCATATATTTCTAATACCTCTACAGCATCTCTTGTTACCTTCCTTGTTATAGACTCCGTAAGCTTGGTGAAAGCCCTTTCTACTCTCTGTTGGCAGAGTCGTTGTGCTAAAAGTCTGTGCTCTAGAGTTATTATTAAAAAATAGTTGCTTGACAGCAATCTTTCTAAATTCACGCATATTATTGAGGTAATCCCTTATTTTCTCTTTAGCATTCTGCAATTGCTCCTTTTCTTGTTCTGTGGGATTCCCCTTATTTTGCAGTATTTTAACATTTGTCAGTCCCTCTAAATAATTTTTGTTACTTCTTAATCATATCTCCCATTCCATTATTTCCACCCAAGTTTTAATCTCCACTTTAATTTTGTCCCACTCCATAGCTATATTTTCAGAAGAAATGTTTGTCTTCTCTAATAGCGCCTGAATAATTCCCAAAACCCATTCCTTAAATTCCTCTGTTTTAAACAGACGGGTGAGAAAGTGCCAGTGCCTCATTTTTATTCCATTACCTTGTGTTTTTATTTTAGTTATTATTGGTGCATGATCTGAAATAGTTATTGGGTGTGTTTCAAGACCTTCAATTAAATACACATGTTCCTGTGAAATATAAATTCTATCTAGTGTAGCCCAGTTTTTATATCTTGGAGAGGATCCCCTTACGTCGATTTATCATAACTTTGACTTTTATAACAGCGAGACCACAGTGTTGAATGTTTAAAATCACAGACTCCTGGAACATTGCATTTTCTCACCGGGAAAGTTACCATGGCCACCATGGTGAGCTTTGCCCTTTTCTCCACTGTAGTGCGATCTCCGAGTTGGTATATTTTAGTTGGGGGTTGTGCGGGTTTAATTTGCTTATGTTTGTAATTTTATTGTTGGTGGCCCCAACATGTTTGATTTGTGGTTTAAACAATAATAATAATAATAATAATAATGATAATTACAAAAGTTATATATTTCAAGTTAGTTTTACTCAAACACACAGCTACAGTAAAGTGTTCCATTTTACTTCACACATATGGACACTAGTTCTAGAAAACCACTCTGACTGTATACACCTCAAATGTCTGATTGTGGAAAATTAATGAGCAGTGTAAAGTTTTGCTTCAGTTTTGATTCACTCAGATAGTACCATGATAAAGTATTCCAATTAGCGTCATACAAATGACATTAGCCCTGCAGCATCAGGGTAAGGAGCAAACAACAATAGTCTGCCCACTCATTTTCACTTACAGCCAGCCTTGGTACTCTTACAGCTAATTTGTTTGTGTTTATCTCATAGGTTCATAGGTAGGTACTAGGCTATCTGCCTGAAGGCATTTATATGCCTAGCCAAAATGTGTTGGCTTTCACCGCCCCCTTAGATTAGTTCCCTGTGCCTCTGTCCAGCAGAGCCATTGAAGTGATCCCTGGGGTAGACTTTCTGTTTCCCATTCACTCATCAAGGTTTCTTTTGAAGAGGGTTAGCAAGGAGCTCTGCCTAATGTAGATTGGAATCTTGTTCCAGAGCATGGGAAGTCTCTGGGACAGGAATCTATCCCTCCAGCACGTCCTATTTATTGTTGTGGTGAGGTTTAGATCCCTGGAGTGTGTGGCTCAAGGGGATATGGTTTACTTTAGGTGGAGCATGTCCATCATTTCTGGATTGGACATGGCCTTGTATGTCAGGCAGAGATCACCTCTGAGTAGGTGGTATGCAACCAAGTATAACTGGAGTTTCTTCAGTCGAGCTACATAGGGCATCTGCTTGAGGCCAGTGATCCTCTTGGTGAGGTACTTCTGTGGTCTTTCCAGTTGTTGCAGGTGTCTTGTAAGGTATATCCCAAATGGGGCATTGTACTCTGTGATGGGTCTGATGAGTGATGCTTAGGGAGCCCAATGACTTCTTTCGATCTGGATGCAATCCCTTTTGTGATTAGGTGGGCCACATAGAAGGATTTTCTAGCCACTTTGGCAATGTGATTATCAAAGGAGAGGTTGCTATCTACTTGGGTCCCCAGATCCCTTATTACGTCTTCCGTATTTAGGGGGCTACCACCTGTGTGGTAGTTTGTGGGTACTTTGCTTTTTCCAAAGGGGATGACTATGCACTTTTTGGCATTTAGCTTGAGTCCATGGTTTTGACACCAGGTATCTGTCTCAGTGAGACCCTTTTGGAGGATGTCTGTGTCAGCCAGAGAGACAATTATAGCCCCTAGTTTACAGTCATATGCGAACTTGGTCAGCCATAGTCCTCTTGTGCTTGCCTGTACCTCTGAGAAGTATATGCCAAACAGGAGGGGTCCTAGGACTGAGCTCTGGGGAACGCCACTTGTAACCGGTTTAGAGTCGGACCTAACTCCCGCAACTCTTACCATGTGGGTTCGGTCCATGAGCCAGTTGGCAACCCATCTTGTGACATAGGGATTTATGTTTTGGCTGGTGAGCTTGTCTATAATACCTGAGTGGGAAATGGTGTCAAAGGCCTTTGCGAGGTCTAGGTAGGCTGTGTGGACCATCTTTCCTTTGTCTATAGCCTTGGCAACTGTCTCAAATAAATCCACCAGGTTTAGGAGGCATGATCTGCCCTTAACAAAGCTGAACTGGGTAGGGTCCAGTGTTTGGAGGTTCCCAATGCCTCTGTCAATGAGATCCATGATGATGTGCTCCATAGCTTTGCAGACCAAGCTAGTCAGGCTTATAGGGCAATAGTTCCCAGAGTCTGTTGTGGCTCTACCTTTGTGGAAATGTAGCCTGTGTAGAGGCTGAGTTTAAACAGTGTGTTTAGGTTAGGGGTTAGTTCATCTTTGAGCTTGTGTAGGATGCAGCCTGGGACACTATCCAGTCTCATTGATGCTGTGTTTTTGGCTTTGAAGAGGACTGTTTTAACCTGAGTGTCTGTGATTTCAGGGGCTCTACATTCTTCTGGTATAGTTATGGGCCCTTTGGTGGTGAGAGGGGGGTGAAGTTTGCACTGAACTTGTCTACCAGGATGTTGGCTATATCGGTCAGTTCAGTGTATTTTGTGCCATTCTGCACTAACTCCGAGCAGATCTGAGAATTGCTACTTAGATTTTTGACATAGCTAAAGAATGCCTTGTGGTTATCTTTGGAGTCCATGGCAGTTATTTCGAAGCTAGCCTTGGATGATTTTATGAGGGAACATAGTTTCTTGCTAATACTGATCAGGGATGTCTTCCCTTCTTGGGAATTTACTCTTTTCAGTACTACTTTTCTCCTTTTCTCCTTCTATTGTATAGCTTGTTTATGGCAGGAGTCCACCAGACTGGTTTCCTTTTCTTGGAGGAGTGAGTCTTGGTTTTGTTTGGGATAGCATGATCCATGCATTCTTGTAGGTGCCCGTAGAGTGCATTAGTAAAGGATTTTGCAGCTTAGACAGCATTATCCTTTAGCATGGAGGCTTTGAAACTTCCCACCTCGGTCTTAAGCAACGTGAAGTTTGCTTTTGAAAAGTTTTTTCACTGTGGTTTCTTTGACTGAGGGTGGTGGCGGAATGTGGATATCCAGAGTGATTAGTTTATGGTCAGATCTAACCAGCGAGGGGTTGACCTCTGGTGTGGAACACCGGTCACCCATGGTGATGACCAGGTCCAATATGTTGTCACCTCTGGTGGGGGTGTTGACCAGTCGATCCAGGGCATTTGAGCTTATAAATTCTAGGAAATGTTGAGCAAGGGAATTTGTACTTGAGTAGTTCTCCCAGTTAATGTTTGGGTAATTGACAACACCCAATATCAGGGTGTTTGGTAGTACCTTTATGTTTCCCAGTGTTTCCAGGAATGCGGATTGGGGGTCCTGGGACATGGTGGGTGATCTGTAGCAAGCTATAATTTGAATAGCAGTTTTGCCCATTGTTAGTTGCATGTGGATGATCTCTGAAGCATCGTGCTGTGCCACTAACCTGGAGGTGTATGTATCCTTGATGAATATGGATACTCCCCCGCCTTTTGTATTTCGGTCAGGGTTTTGTGGCCGAAATGTATGGTATGAGTTGTAGCCTGGTAGTGCTGGGGTGCTCTCTGGAGCCTTAAACCAGTTTTCTGTTACTGCACATAGATCGTTTTTCTCCATACTGAGGAGTGCCTCGAGTGCATGCATTTTAAGGTTTAGATTTCTGGCATTGAGTAGCATTACCCTCGGTTTTTTGTTACTTGTGCTATTTACGGCAGTGGGTTTGCCTTTTGAGCCTTGCCTAAAAAAGGCAGTATGGGGGTGGCAAGAGCCTTGGCCAGTATTCAAAAACCTAGGGGTGACAGGTGCAAGCCATCTCTAGTGAAGCAGCTTGGCTTGTTGAGCATGTCATCCCTGGCTGACAGACACTGGATCCCCTTTGAATGATACCAGAACCTTAGCCAATTGTTGAAATTGATAATTTTTTTCAATATACCATGTTATCATTCTTGGTGAGGGCAGGATGCTACTCAGGGTCAGGGTCATACCGGCCTGGGCTATGTTTTCAGAGAGCTCCTCCATGTCTCTTTTCATGTAGCCCAGGGAGGTATGGCTCAGGTCATTCACACCAACATGGACAATGGCAGAGTCATATTTGTACTTGTTCTGGAGTGACCTGAGTGCTTGTGTTATGTGGCGGATCCTGGCACCTGACAGGCAGCTAACAGTAACCTTCTCTTTATTCAGCTTAGTGAGTGGGACGTCAGTGTGCCTGACTATAGAGTCACCTATTACTAGTGTGTTGGGTATGCTCTTTTGCCTTAAGGACTGTGATTGCGTGCCACATTGGTTTTGTGAAGTATGTGTTTCATGGTTTGTGTTGGGGGGGGTGGAGGTTGCTTAGATGTCTGCTTTGGAGGTCTCTGTTGCTTTTGCAGATTTTTATTTAGAGCCTCCGTGTATGTTTTCATGTATTTATGTGTGTTTTTTGCCAGTGCTGGTTTCATAAGTCTATGTGAGACTGGTGGTGTGATGCAAGTAATTCCCTTCTCCTCTTGATTGCCTGGTCCAGTCTTGGGTTGAGAGAGCTTAGCCTCTAGTTTGGCTGTATAACTGCATCTCTCGCATGTATTATTGTTTGGTGGAAGGAGGAGAGGGTTGTCTGTGTACATGAGGCAATTGTAACATTGCCTCAAAATGCCCAGGTTCACCAGATGGACCGGAGAGTACACCAGAAACTGCCCTTTGAACATGCCTAGATAGGTACAGTGAACTGTTTTACTGATTAGCTGGTAAGGTCGAATAGAGAGCCTTGTCCTTCTCTACAGTATAGGGGGGGTCTAGTGCTAAGGTTTATTAGTGCTTGCTATGAGTTTTGAGCAAGTGCCGGAATGAGAAGTGAATGGTTTGAGTGCTTAAGTTGAAAGTTTGAAAGAGAAAAATTGAAGAGTAGACTTTGTGGATCTGGGAATAGTTATACCCTAGCTAACCGCCGTGCAAATGCGGGTTTTATAGCAGGGAAATAAAAGAGAAATTAGCCCAAAATGGCCAATAAACTACTAACTTCTGGGCTGAAACCACTCCTCCAGGGACAGATAGGCTGCTCAAAGCTTCCTCTCTCACAGTGAGCAGAGAAACTTCCTTCTATCCAAGTAAGGTATGGTCAAACACAGAAACTTGTAACAGCCCTGAATTCAGCACTAACCTGAAAACTGGACTATACTAGCTTAGAAAGGTGGGAAAACAAGTATTTGTTTTTTTTCAGAAAATAAAGCAGATACAATCAAAAAACACTTTAAATGCACAGAAATGGCTATCACACTTGAGTGTGTAGCCTACAACAGTTAAACAGGTAATCCGCAAAAAAATAAATATATAAAAATAACTGCCACACAGTAGTGTATTTTTTTCTATTAATTTTAAGTAAACTCTCACAGTTGCTCAACAGCCCTCTAGCAAAGTAAAACCCATATTAGTCTTGCAAAGCCAGAATAATAAGCAAACAATAACCAGTCATTTTCATTTAAAGGCATTCCCTGTGCATAGCAGTTACATCATCTTTTTTGTCTTTCTTGAATGTCCAAATTGTAGTAAAATAAAAAAACTACCACATTGTAATGTATTTCTTTCCAATCTACTTAGAAAAATACAGAGGTGCTCACCTGCCCCCACAGCAAAGTACACTGCCTGTATCTGGTGGTCATTCAGGATAAAAAAAAAAAATATTAAAACAACATGCTAACACTACTACCCATTTACAGCACGACCATCCCTTTATCATTTAGTATTCATGGGATTTCTGTTCCTTGCCATTCTATGAATCCAACTGTGGAATGGCAAAGAGCAGAAACCCTTCAAATTGTTCAGGTGCACTGACCTCCCCTATAAGACAGTCCAGCAGTAGCTATTGCCACTTTAAACAGTGGCACTGCAGCCCACTTAATTCATGAATTAATGAATTTATTTAAGGCAAACAGCACCATTGTTTAAGTCCACAACGATAGTGCCCTACATCTCCACTGACCACAGGCCCTTTATAACTATGGATCCTTTGTGGCTGCCTGAATTCAACTGAACAGGACATATTTACAGGCAATTACTATGCTGCAAGTAACAAGTGTTCAATTTGCATTTGTTCAGAAACAGTAACTGGCTACAGAAGGATCCATTTTTAAAGATAATGTAGTTAAACAACAGGTTGAAGGGAACTGAAGTATTTATTTATTTTATTTATTTATTTATTGCAGTTGGTTTGCCAGGATAGTCCATTGGGGGAGAAAAGCTCCAAAAAAGAAATAGATGTACATTAACATTTGACAGTAATATCTAGATACATGCTAGCAAAAGAACATAAGCAAAACATAAATGTACATTAACATTTGACAGTAACAGTCTTGGTACATGCTATCAAAGGAACAAAAGCAAAACATAAATGCAGATTAAAGAATAAACATAGTAGATGAATAAAGTAGATTATGATATTACAGGGCATTAAGTAGAGTTGGTTATGTGAGGTGGGTGCAAGAGCATTCCCATTGAGATGCTAGGTGTAAGAAAAGTGACTTCTTGAAGGTAGAGTGGTTAGAGGTAATGCGGATGTTTGATGAGTAGGTTTGTGCACTTCTAGTAGATTTTATTTTGATTATTAGAGAACTCTGTCATTTTGGGTTTAAGGGCAGAGAGGGAGGGAGGAAGGGGGGTTGGGGTTTAGAATAAGCTTGTGGGCTAGAGTTAGTTGAGTGTAAGTAAGATAGTTGGGAAGTTCTAACCATTTTAGTTTATGGAGTAATAATAAGTAATAGTTGCTCTTGAAATAAGTCTGCCCTTCTGGTTCCTAATGACTTTACCTTTATATTGCTAGTTCCCATTCCCTAACATCTCAGCTTTTCTGCTCTTGAAATAAGTCTGCCCTTCTGGTTCCTAATGACTTTACCTTTATATTGCTAGTTCCCATTCCCTAACATCTCAGCTTTTCTGAGATGCTACTTGTCTGCCACCATGCATTGCTTTATTTTTCCTAGCAGAGATCAGTTTTTCAGGAAACCCTGATTCAAAACCCATGCATGAACATAATGCTGCTTCAGTCTGATCAAAGCATCACATGATGCCTATATAGTGAAGTGGTTCATTCTGTAATGGTAGGTAGGCTTGAAACTGCAGCTGCACCAGATTATCACAAGTCTTTACCCTGTACTAGTAGGGAATATAGAAATTTTTTCTAACAGATGGATACTGCCTCAGATACAGGTAGTATACGTACGTCTTCCATCTACCTACTTAATTCAATAAAATATTTGAAACTTCATAAGGTACCTTTAGTCCCCCCACAGGGATGGCATCTGAGAGAGTCTCCTAGAACTGCTAGCTAAAGTGATTTTTACCTGCAATAATTCTTTGTCCTCTTATTTCTAGTTAGTCTGTAGGGTTTATTGAAATGAAAATGTACTGCTAGAGGAGATATTGAGGGAAAACTGGTACAGTAGCCTCAAAGGCCTGCTATTAGCTACTTCTGTCCACAACCAGTGATATTCTTTTTTCAGTGATTTAAACATAAAAGATGCAAAAAAGAAGTCTTTGCAAACTTTTTTTATTGACCAGACATTGCGAAAAACATGAGAGGATATTGCAAGCTGTGCAAGTACTGCCACAGGTGTTGCATGGCAAGAGTTCAAGCTAAAGTAGCTTTGGCATCTCTCTGAGAGAACTTTACAGAAGGGTAGGCATGGGCGTTGAGATGCCTTTTAGAACTAAAACACCACATAGTGGTTGTAGGCTATGCTAATAAGTACCCAAAGGTGTGGTTTTGTCCACTGTATTGAGGCAGAAAGAGTAGTAAATAATCCTATCGGAAATCTTCAGCAGGGTGGGTTTTACTCAGAACAGACTGAAGGACTAATTTTATCTCAGAGTTGCTAACCTGTTTCTGTAAGTCATGTGGGGTGAAACAGGAGACATCCTTCTATCTACTACAAATGGTTCAATAGAGAGGTTTTACTCCTCTTTTAAGAGCATGCCATAGTCTGGGCAGGTACTTATCCACTAATGCTTCATCTCATTTTGCATACAGGGAGGTTCTCCCAAGAATCCAATTTTTTGTTATTCGAGCTACTGTATGATTACAGCATGAGGGGGACACTAGACTTAAACTGTGATGTGTCAGAGGACACGTTTGAGTCCCATAAGGATCCTGTTTTGGGGTATCTGCTGTATTTTGAGCTTGGGCTCAGGGAACTTGCACAGTTACCATAAGAGGACCTTGTATATGCATAAAAGCAAAAAATGGTTTGGTATGAATGGACAGAGCGAGCCAGAGAATATGCAGTTGCACTAAAGGTAATCACAATTATTGCTGTTTGACAGGGCACCTTGCTGTTGAACTGTTAAACCCTCACAAGTCTTTCAGAAATATTCAAATAAGGGACTACCAAAGACGACGGAGATGAACAAAGTCTGTTCATATTATAACATTATTTCAAAAGTGAAATATTTCTTTTTTTAAATAAAGTCACTGTATAGTAGCAGTAACTTGTGCCTGATTAATGCAGGGCTTATCCATATCTGTCTATATTTGATCTCTTAGGCTTCATCATCATGATCAAATCACACAATTTATTTGCAAATCTTGCATTACTCCTACCCAAGTATTTTTGTCATTTTAACCATAAATTTCATTCTGCTGTAAGCTCACCTGGACATGGAGAAGTGGAAGGGGCCTGCTCCCAAGGGGCATGCTCCCAACAGAAACAGTATTGTTTGCAAACATCCTGTAAAACAGTTTTGTTTAATTGATAACTTTATGTACTGTGGTGGTGGTGCTGCGGTAGCGTTGTCGCCTCACAGTTAGACGTTGCCCGTTCGATTCTCAGAGCGTCTTCTGTGGGGTGACATGCATGAATGGGCGTTCCTTCATTGAAGGTTGTGCATTAGGCCCGGCAAGCCAGCACGTAAAAATCTACTGCCAATCATTAGCGGACCAGAGTTCAGCTGTGGCGACCCCTAACCGGGAAAAGCCGAAAGTCACTATATGTGATGGCTTTCAAAGCTACAGTGTCTTCTCACAATTAATATGTACAAATCAAAGATATAATACCAGCTAGGTAAATGACAGGTAATGTTAGATACATTTTTTAGTAGTATGCAGGATAAGAAAACAAGGGAGTAAACCTAGGAGAATCATGAAAATGGAGGCAAGGAAAGCATTTGATCCCTTTCCTTGTATGACGTCCTATAATTAAATACAGTGACTGAAATGGTGAAGAGAGTTAGTCTGACATAGGCCCTGGGATGGTTGTACTTAGCTCAACTGCTACAGACAGGGTAGATGGCGTACTTTATTACCCCTGCCATTAGAAAGAGGAATAAAAATGGTACACTGTTTTGCAATGGGTATAGATTGTGGTACGGTATAATAATATGCATTTAGACTTGAAAGAGATCAGTGTCAGAAGGAGGGAATATAGACTACCTCATTAAATGATTAACATCAGAAATATGCAACAATCAATACCAGCCTTAGTACATAACCTTTAGAAAGTGTGTGTGTGTGTGTGTGTGTGTGTGTGTGTGTGTGTGTGTGTGTGTGTGTGTGTGTGTGTGTGTGTGTTTTTAAACCGAATACTCTGGTAGTCATTTGCAGTGCATACAGAGGTATTTCTCATGAATAAAAAGTGAGCATCTCATCAAAATTCTGATTTAAAAGCTTTCAAAAAAGTCATACCAGTTTGTGTTGTTTAATTCACTATCATCACCATAGATTAACTCATTTCTGTTTGGGTTGAATAATTCAGTATTGTCTCCATAGATGATCCCATTTCTGTTTATCTCTATTAGGAAAATTAGACACCGTCCATATGAATGTTTTCCATAAACTGTGTACAGGACAATTCTTATAAAGATCTTATCAGCACACTGGAAAATTTAATCATATTAGTGAGTACTTGTCAGGGGTGGAGAAGGATTATCTGCCTTTTAGGGATTATGCCCAAATCACAGAAATCTGAATGGATATGATGAAAGTGAGCACACACAGAAAACTGGAAGAGCAATGTAACAGTGACTTTATAATAATACTGAATTTCCTATAAAAAAGTTAAAACATTTGATATTCAGAAATATAGACAAAATACTAATGTGTATTAGATATACCCCGATCACATTTCCATTAGAAATGCTAGAAACCTCAGTGGTTCCTAAAAGTATTGTAGCTATACCAGAAATGAAATTTGAAGAACTTTGAGGGATTCTGTCAGATTTTAATTTGCAATGGCTGAGTAGAAACCGCTTACTTTCATTTCCAAATGTGCTTGATACTGAAAAGTCAAGCATTTGAAGTTAATATCCCTGAGCACGTTTGTATGGTTATGCTACTTAAGTAGTAAAATTCCAGAGCACCAAAAAATTATAGTAAAGTAATAAATTAAGCAAGATAACTGTTATAGAAAAAAAAAAGTTTGGAAGGGAAATGGAGCTTAATTTAGAAATTGACATAAAGTAAGGAGAGATCTGAAACTGAGTTCTCCATGCAGCAGCTTTCAACACATTATGATACATTTCTGGATATACCTGCTTGGAATTATAATCCAAGTTAGGAATGCTGTAGTGCCACAGAAATGAACACACACACGCACGCACACGCACACGCACACACGCACACACATACACACACACACACACACACACACACACACACACACACACACACACACACCAAAGAATATAGAGATGAAATCTGTGGAGAGATACAAAACTGGTGCCACATTATGGTGTTTTTGCCTTTTGCGTCTTTTCTTTATGACACTTGGTATGTTGAATACATTTTTACTGAAACTGTTGCATCTATATATTCCAAGACTTAATTTGAAGTATTTTCTTATATATTTTTTTGTTTCTTCAAAAGTTTAGCATATCTAATACATCGACAGGAAAGAAACCCATTCCTCAGTTACGGTGAGATTTAAAGTTCATGAAAATACTGTTGCTTCAATCTTTGATGTTTGCCAAGAGAACTCTTCTCAACAGCCCCAGTGGACACATAATTACCTCCTCTTGTAGTGTATATGGCGTTAAATGTTTTAGTAGCTTATTTAATTCAGGTATACTTGAAAATTTGTTTTGTGTTAGCCCCCCTTGCTGCTACTACTGATGGAATTATCTGGGTGTCTGTATTCCATAACATTGCTCAAGTTTCTGTTGCCATACCTAGCATTTTTTTACTTTGGCTGCCAGTAAACAGGACCCTGTAATTGCTAGGTGTAGCTATTTCAATAACTAATGTTGCTTTGTCCTATATCTGGTTTTCATAGGTTCATAGGTTCATACTAGGCTATCTGCCCTAGGGCATTTATAAGCCTAGCTAGAGTGTGTTTGGCTTTCACCACCCATTTTAAATTAATTTTGCTATGCCCTTTTTCGAAGTTAGTATACTGTGCCTCTGTCTAACAGTGACACAGAAGTGATACCCAGGGTAAACCTACGATTCCCCATCCACTCATCAAGATTCCTCTTGAAGAGAGTCAATGAGGGACTCTGCCTAACCTGGACTGGGATTTTATTCCAGAGTGAAGGGAGCCTCTGGGTTATGAATCTGTCCCTCCAGCATGTCCTATTTATTTCAGTGCTGAGGTTCAAGTCTCTCGAGCGCGTAGCTCGATGGGATTTGTATTTTCTGAGGTGCAGCATGTCCATTAATTCCGGGTTGGACATGGCTTTATACGTCAGGCACAGATCACCTCTGAGCAGGCGGTATGCCACCGAGTAGAGCTGGAGTTTCTTTAACCCGGCAGCATATGGCATCTGTTTGAGCCCTTTGATCCTCTTGGTGAGGTACTTTTGGGGTCTTTCCAGTTGCTGCAGGTGTCTGGTACGGTACATCCCAAAAGGGGCATTGTACTCAATTATGGGCCTGATGAGGGATGAGTAAAGAGGCACGATGACCTCCCCTGATCTAGATGTGAATCCCTTCATGATTAGGTGGGCTATATAAAATGTTTTTCTAACCACTTTGGCCACGTGGTTGTCAAATGAGAGATTGCTATCAACTTGGGTCCCCAGGTCCCTAATTACTTCTTCTGTACTTAATGGATTACCACCTATGTGGTAATTTGTGGCACTTTGTTTTTGCCAAAGGGGATGACTATACACTTTTGGCATTTAGCTTGAGGCCATGGCTCTGGCACCAGTTGTCTGTTTCTATGAGGCCCTTTTGGAGGATGCTTGTGTTGGCTGGAGAGTCGATTATGGCGCCCAGTTTGCAGTCATCTGTGAACTTGGTCAGCCACAGTCCTTCCGTGTTGGCCTGTACCTCCAAGAAATATATACCGAACAAGAGAGGTCCCAGGACTGAGCCTTGTGGGACACCACTTGTAACTGGTTTGGAGTCTGACATGGCTCCAGCAATTCTAACCATGTGGGTTCTGTCCTTGAGCCAGTTTGCAATCCATCTAGTGACATAGGGGTTTATATTTAAGCTGGTGAGCTTATCTATAATGCCAGTGGCGTATTGTATCGAAGGCTTTTGTGAGGTCCGGGTAGGCTGTGTGGACCACCTTCCCTCGCCAATGGCCTTGGTGACTGTTTCAAAGAAATCAACCAGGTTTAAGAGGCAGGATCTGCCCTTAACAAAGCCAAACTGGGTAGGATCCAGTGTCTGTAGGTCCCCAATATCTTTATTTATGAAGTCCATGATGATCCTTTCCATAGCTTTGCAGACCAAGCTAGTCAGGCTTATGGGGCGATAGTTTCCAGGATCTGTTGAGGCACCACCTTTATGGAGAGGGACCACTGTTGCTGTACGCCACTCTTTGGGCACATAGCCTGTAGTAAGGCTGAGATTGAACAGTAGTTTTATGTTTGGGTTTAGCTCTTATTGGAGTAAGTACATTAAATTTACTTAGAGATGTTTAAAATAAGTGGTAACACTGGAAGAATATAAAATGTCATATGTCAAAAGGTTGGAAAAAAAGGAGAAGGTTTAAGTAGCTATTCAGATGAGTGAATAAAACTGGAGAGTTATTTAAGCAAGCAATAATGCCTGACAGGATGTGTGTTAATGTGTAATTAACACCTGCCCAGGGGTGTTATAAAAGGGCATTAATAGACACCCTGGAGGGCATTATAGTACTTAGAGAATGGACTCTCTATAAAACTGTTGTTTTACTTGCTTATTTATTTTTAAGTAATATATTTTATATATTTTACTGTAAAGTAGTTCCTCCAACTAATGTTTCAAACTTGCTGTAGTATATGTTAATGGTGTTGGGGAAGCATTTTACATCAGACATATATAAAAAATAATGTAGTGCTTAAAAAAATAATAATAAAGTAAAACGCAACAAATTTACATAGAGCCCATTCTCTCTCTCATACACACATTATAGTCCCTTCACACACATACATGCACACACACGGTCTGCTTTGCTTTCATACACACATTCAGTCACACATCGGTCTCACCCTGCTTTCATACAGACATTGTCACACAAGATCATCCTCGCTTTCTCGGACACACACACACACACACACACACACACACACACACACACACACACACACACACACACAGACACACACAGACACACACACCCCTTGTTATTTTTCCATGTTTTCATTTTATGACCGTTAAACAACAGAACCACAGCTTAGCGAGTATAAAGTAATGGCAGCTGTTTGTTTTTTGCAGTCTGAACTCCACGGCAGCTTGATATGCTGCCATGAAGCATTGGACACATTTGTCAGCAGGCATTACTTGTATATTGATATCCTGCTGGAAAGTGTTCATTCTCCAGTCAGGGTGTTGATGTATAGTTTGCCCATTCTCTAAAGACAATTAAAGACAATGGTGGCAAGGTCTGAGGAGCTGACTGCAGGAAAATCTGGGAGATGGAAAAACAAGAAGCCAATGCCAAAGCTTACAGGTAAGTCACTTATTTGTATATTCTTGAAAGACCAGTGAGGGATTACTTGCTCAGCAGCCAGTGGAACCTCATTTTGAGTTAAAAGTGTATTTTTATTTTTAACAAGCCGAACATAACAACACACCATGAACTACCACTATAGAACTATATTTAAGAAAACATTTTCCTCTAAGCTTCATCAAATCCATCTAATAGAGTGGTTTACACTCTGATCATTGAAAATGCCTGCTTTTATGAGGCTATCATCAGATTTTCTTAGCCTGTTTTGTAATACATGTAATATGAGAGGCTGTGTCTGCCTTTGTGGTGCTCATATTCCTTGGAGCTAATTAGCTTTAGTGCACAACATTTTTCCGTCTGACTTGTCCTTATCAGTGCTTGTATCTCAAGTTATATGAAATGCTGTGTCCACTTTTACAGGGCTCATATCTCCTGAAATACAGTATGAAAGACTAATCTTCTCTTGTATATCGAAAAGGTTACAGCACCTACTTCTAAGAGGCTGATATATGTGATTAATGTGACCAGTCCCCATTCTTCTTCCTTATCAGGACAGAACTTTTTATATCCAGGGGAGGCGGTCACTTAGAGCCACAATAGGTGACGCCCATTTGTTGAACAATAAATGTATCCAAAGAAATAGCTTACAGTGAAAACAAATCACTGTGCTCATTTTTACAGAGCTCATGGATGTGCACAAATGGGAGAAAAATATAAGTAAAGTTTGAGACCATAGAACCTTTTGTATAGGTTTTCTGTGCCCATGGAATAAAAATCCACCAAGTGGTGAACTGCTGAGTATATAAAAAAAAAACTTTAATAAACATAAGAATCTCGGATCTTCTTTCAGCATAGGCAAACTGTGCCTATGGGGAAAGAATACTCCGTGTGGAGTGGTGCCCTGGGATAAGAATTTTCATTGTACTGAAAATTACAAGAATTTTGCTAAATGCAGGCCAAGTGGCTAGAGTATCTTTACCTGGTTGCTGTGGGGTAGCTGCACTGAGTGGGAGAATGCAACTGGCCTCAGATCATGGTTCTATGGTTTTCCAGTCTGGGGTCTTCACTATCAAGCTCCTTCCTGAGTCTAGCAGTTAGTGAGGGCTCTTCTGTTTAGATTCTTCCTTTCTTCAGGTTTCAGGTGTTGAAGTCAGTGCAAAAGAGGATCAGATAGCTCTGTGCCTGGCTAGATAAAGCGCTGAAAATTGGAAGGGATCAATTGGAAGTGCATTTAACAAATATCCTGAAAGAGGGGGTGGTGCCATAGGGCCCCATTAGGGTTAAATGATGTAAGAGGCTGATGCAATCAGTGTGGTTGGGCTGTCAATCACACTAGGATGCAAGTGTCTGGTCCCCTTTATTCTCACTCTGAACAGCAAAAGGAAAGCCCAAGTCCCAAACGAGTGGCAGAAAATGTTTTCAAATAACTGAAAGTTACTGTTTAACTTTGTGTACATTATGAGGTAAAAAGCATTTTCAAACTCATGACAATTAATGTTTAGATTTGTAGACATCTTCAGATCACAAAAAAGTATGCATATAAACAGCGTGGTGTTTCCCATGTTACTGGTTCACCAGACAAAAACCATACCAAGGTAGATGTAGTGATTTTCAAATCCAATTTCTTGACAGGTTTTTTCATATTAACAGCAGCAATTAGAGTTAATTAATAGTTTATGTCCAAACCCTGGGTTAAACAGTACAGGTTTTTTAGCTATTTGATTTATGGTTCAGTTTCCTAAGTGCAAGCACACTTTTAATGGAAATGCTTGAATGTAAACCAGGGTGGTGGTGGGTGCCCATTCTGATCAGCTAGCTTAACTCTATTTTTTCGAGGATGGCATTGTTGCTTCCTTCAAGTGGACCCATAGTGAGCTCGTCCAGGATGTGGAAGTGGAAACCTCCATGGTCTGGGAAATCATGGCAGTGCTTCACTAGTTGGTTTTTGAGGATCTGGAGTCTGATGTCAGACAGGTGGTGTGCCACCCTGATTTTAAACTTGTTCACAGTTTTCCCTGCACACAACTGCAGCCATTACACTGTGCATGGTATATCACAAAAGCAGTATTGCAATTACCAGAACAAGTGTTGTTGATATTTCTTCTGAGTAGTGAACAAAAGTAGTAGTCCTTGTTGCTCATATATTTGGAGTAGGTACAAAAAGGGAGGCCACAAGGGTAAGTTACTCTGATTTCCTGTGGTCTGAATTTGCACTCTATGCAGTCCGTAATGTTCCTGGCTCTCTTGAAAACAAAACAAGGATGGGGTCCTAGGATTTTTTCCTGTTTGTAATCACCACCAAGTTGTCGGTCATGATATTTCTGATTGTTTTGTAATCTACTCTAAAAGTAAGTACTATGCTGCTTTTTCTTTTGTCCTCCTGCGGATCCTTGTGTGTTGGTTTCTGGTGTGCCATAGCAGTCTCCTGGGGGGACTGTCAAAATGGGTCCTCTGGCTCTTTTAAAGTTCTGATGGGGCTGAGGATGGAATTCAATAATCTATTACTGTACACCTTAGCCTAGAAATCTTGGTGTTGGCTGATTAGATTTGTGATGAAAGCTGTAAGATCTTTTTGTGATACATACAACTGTCATCTCCTGAGACTTTATAACATTTCTGTTAGTGATCTAGGGATGCATACTTTTACTGTGCAGCAGCATATTAACCCTGGTTGGTTTTCTGAACAAGTTATTGGAGAGGAATTTGTGTTCAGTGCCCTTATATATGGTTATGTTTAAAAAGCTGACTAAGGACTTGCTGTGAGAGGCTGTGAATCTCATGAAAGTAGTGGAATTACTGATATTGTTGTAAAAGTAATTCAGTGTGGCTTCATCCCCCTCCCAGATGATAAAGATATCATCAATGAAATGGAGATAGCATTTCATCAATGCAAAATAGAGACTTTGTTACACTGCTGCCTCCTGCCTTTTCCAAGAGACACATTGGCTAGACTTGGAGATCTGAACACCGCCATGGCTATTCAAGGAGTCTGCTTGTAAAACCTGTTATTAAACATTAAGTAGTTGTTCCTAGGGGTTAGATACAGTAACCTTTCTAGGACTTCTGTCCATCCTGGTGATACATTCCTGGCCTTTTAATATACCTCTGTTACAGCTTGAATATAGTAGCTGTGTGGATGCACTGTATAAAGTGTGTCCACGTCTATTCATAATTACCTCTAAGGAATATAAGTACCAGAAATACAGACACAGCCTCACATATATTACATGTTAATAAAGTCTGGTGATAACCTCGTAAAAGCATGGAGTTTTAATGATCAAAGTTAAACCACTCTTTTAGATAGACCAGTTGAAGCTCATGCAAAAGTGTTTTCTTAAATATAATTCTATAGTGGTAGCTCATGGTGTATTGTCATGTTTTGTTTGCTAAACATAAAAGTAAAAAACTTTTAACAAGAATGAGGTTCTACAGGCAGCTGAACTGGTAAATCTTCATGAGTCTTTCAGGAATATTCAAATAAGGAACTAATCTCTAAGTTTTGGAAATGGTTGCTTGTTTTTCCAGCTCCCTGGACCCTCCCTCCATTGTCTGTAACTGCTTTTAAATAACTTACTTGTTGATTGTAATGTATTTGAGCAAAAACACTCATCCATCTACCTACTTAACTGACTAAACTACTTGAAATTTCAACAAGACATCTTCATTTCTTCCACAGGGATGGTATCAAAGATAGTCTCTTAGATATGTTAGTTAAAGTGATTTTATTTGCATGGATCCTTTGTACTCCAGTTTTATAATGGTGGATGTCTAGACTAATGCCCTTTAGGTTAAGCTACAGACTAGGCTTTCTTAGGCAAGTAGGCTTGAAAAATAAGAGAGAGTGAAGAAAAGCATGAAAATGGTATTTCTAACATTTGAAAAGTTAGTAGCTGCTTACTTTTCCATTAGTGCTTAATTTTATTTGAAATGAGCAAACTGGTGCAAACAATTAATTGAGAGGGATGACTAGTGTGTTCTGAGTGAAATGTGCAAGCATTCTTTCCAGAATAAGTAAAGTTACTAGCTTTTATTTTCCGTTAGCAAGTGGTTTTAGTTGTGATAAGGGGGCTGAGGAAGGTACAAAAGAGAAATTGGGAAGCAGTTCAGAAAAAATGAAATTTGAAACTGTAAGAAGTTAATAGTTATACAAGCCTATGCAACAGCCTTAGTTCTTTAATAGGTTCATAGGTTCATAGAATACCTATAAGCCTGCCCCCTTGAGCCATTTTTTAAGCCTAGCCAATTATCCCTTGTGAGATTCAAACTCTGAACCTTCTGTTTGTCAGGCAGACACCTTAACCATTAGGCCACCCTCCAACCCAATGCATTAAATATAACCTTGCATAATTTAGTTTATTTAAGGATAGCCACTGCATTTTTCCTTAAGGATAAACATTGTTTACTGAAAGCATGCAAGTTGTTTTTCACATCTATCGGGGATCTAGAGATAAGGACAGATAGCAATCTGCTTACCTAGGAATACATACATATTAACGTGGTCAACCTTAACAATAGAACTGGTAATGCCTATGGGTACAGCTGTCAGTTTGGGGTAACCGCTCCCATTTGGAGGAGTGACTTTACTTTTTTGGAAAGTGTACATAGTTTCATGTGTTTGCTGCAAATTAAATGCTGGGATTTTGAAAACGTATATTTCTTGTTTCTTGAGTGTTTTACTGAAATGAAAAGTCTGACAAATGTGACATGGGTTCAACTACAGATAAGCAACAACACACTAGATCAGCCTACCAAACAACCGTGTGTACATGTAAGCTGCATATTGAGAAAATATATTCTAAAAATGCCATGCATACTATGTGGAAGTAACAGCTTTTAGTTAGAATATATGCTGTGTCAGTATTAATGTGGAATGTAAATAGCCTTACAGGTGTAGGCAAAAAGTACTGTTATATTAAAATGTGTATGGTGCAAATGACATTGTTATAGGAAGAGTAATTTCAGAGGGCTAGAGTAGAAATGAGCATGTGAATTTGGCAAGGCAAAGATTTCAGGATGGCAATTCAGAACAGTGTCAGGAAGAAAGGAAAAGGGTGATAATGCTGATTGTGAGATGGACACCAGTACCAAAAGAAGAGGAGAAAAGTGATGGTAGATTTTATAGTCCTAAGTGATTATTTTTAGTGGTTGAGGATCATACTGGCATGCATTTATATTTCACCTAAAACTATTACTTTTTTTTAATTTATTTTTTTATTTTTATTTTACATTTGTTGATCAGGCTAGCCTAACTGGATATATGTCCATTTTCAGTAGAGGCCCAGGAAGAAAAGCTCCACGTATAACAAAACAGAATATTGCAACTACAGATACAGTTCACTTGTCAGACATAATAATTGTATACAAGGTGACATAGTAATTATGATAGATAAACAAAATAAAATATGTTTATTTATTTATTTTTTACCATACACTAGTAGAAGAGAGAAAGCAATTAGGGTGTGAGACATTTGAAAAGAGTTGTGTAAATGTCACAGAAGAAGAGATATTTATTTACAAGGCAGGGACACGTTTAATGGCACTGACCCATCTATAAAGCAGAGACACGTTTGTAAAGGCCTTCCTCAGTACAATTATCCTTATCTATAATAGTCTCTGTGAAGAATGAGTTTTGTAAAGTCTCAGGATAGCTATATGAGCAGATTGACAGAGGGGAAGGAGGTGATGGTCTTAAAAGTAGCTATGGGTTGAGTAGTATTTAATGCTAGACTTTGGGATAACAGGAACAGGGATGTCAGTCAGGGTTGGTACAAGGACATAGCCAGTGGGTTTTAAGGTATATTTTGAGTTCCTTTTTGAATAGTGGAGTGGAAGAAAGAGATGTGAGTTTACTAGGAAGTACTATTACAGAGTTTAGGATCATTTTGGTAGAAATAATTAGTATTCAGCAGGGAATGTTATTTATGGTGGGAATTGGAACTTTTTTTTTGCAGTAATGAGAGCATATTTGGGGATCTAGTAGAGAAAAAAAGTAATAAAAGACTTTAGATTCTTGAAGACATTTTAGAATATTTGATATGCAAATCATGAGTTTAGTAGGAGGGACTCATAATTTACATATTATTTCTGTAGAGTATCTGGGCTAGATTAGCTAGAAATTATATTTCACAGGAGCACATGTATTTAACTGAAAGTTTTGAAACTCCTTAATCGCTACATCAGATCATGCATGAATAAAGTGGGATAAAGTGAAAATAGGATTTAAAACATGGTAGAAATCTGAGTGAAGAATAGGAAAGAAGGAAATAAAAATTTGGAGGGGATGACAAAGGATATAGTACTGCAGAAGAGTTGGAATCTCATAGAACAAAAAGAGCACCTGAAGAATGATAAAGGGAAATAAGGGAATACATGGATAATATAACTGAGTTTAGAAAAGCTGCTGTTTTGATAACTTTGGAGTACAACAACTTTGAACACGATGACTCTACAGAAAATAAAAGGCATTGTAATCAAACATAGGAAGCATATTACACAACAAATAAACAAAGATCCTATAAAAGTATCAAAGATATTTTTGACACTTTATGAAACATTTTATAAAGCAGAGGAATGGAGAAAACAAGAAAAAGCATAACTGTTAATATTTATTAAAGACTTACTTATGCCTAAGTTTGAGGAAGATGGGGTTCGACAATTAATAACTGAGATAGGAAGACATGAGATAAAAATGGTGATGTATAAATCAGTAGGGATGTCTGATGGTATCCTCATGGAAATCTGGACTTAAACAAGCTCACACACTTTTATTCCTTAACACTATTTCAAAAAAAAAAAAAAAAAAGCTGTGGTGGCTTTGTTACACAAATCCAGTAAAGACCTTTCATATCTGGCTTCTTATGGATTAATTTGAAGTTTTAATTATATAATTGTAAGGTGTTTCAGTGTATACTATATAGGAGAATGGCAACTGTGATACAAAGTGGATGGCTATGGATCCATGTGTTTTGTGGAGGGTAGTTAAAAAGTTGACACAATTTAATAGAACAATGATGATCCAGAATGAAGCAGAGTGTAAGAAAACACTTTTTTTGCTGGTGATTCTTAATGTATAGAAAACATTTGATAGAGACAGTTGGGAGTTTGAGTAGGGCAATAGTAACACTTGTGTTCCCTAATGGAATAATAAGGTCAAGAAAGAGGATATATGAAGGATTAGAGGCAAAAATAGTAACATGGAAGGCTCCTGTTTGACACACTGTGTTTGAACAAAGGAACCAGGTGGGGGTATGCTATTTTCCCACTGTTATTTGCTTTATATTTAGAGCCATTGGCAAACAAAGTAAGGAATTCACAAATACGGATGTAACTTGTATGGTTCTCAGGAAAAGTTATCTTTATTTGCAGATGATGTCCTTTCCTGGCTTATCAAGTGCAAACTGATATTTTGTTGTTGTGGAACATTTTGAGAGAGTTTCAAGTCTTTTGGGATACAAGATAAAACACAGACTATAAGCAGCAAACCAAGTGGCCACACATTAATTGGTTCAGCAATATCTATACTGATGGGGACATGATAAGATGAAGTATTTATGTCTCTGGATTAAAAATGTTTGTTATGGCAGCTAAGGATATTTGAGAAGTAACTAAACAAAAGATAATATAAAAACTGAGAAACTGGAAACCAGAAGCTTTTGATTATGGATATGGATAGTAAAATTAGTTTAGTCCATATAATAGTGTTATGTACAGGTTAGGCATGTCTTTATTAATGAGATGAGAAGTTGTGGATGACAATTTTAATAAAGGCATGGAGGGATTTATTTGGGAAGGAAAAAGGGCATGAATTAAGTGGGATAAGATGATTTACCCTGTAGAACGAAGTGGTTTAAAATTATTTGATTGGAGGGATACTTTATAGCTATGTAGTTAGTTCTATATATATAATAACTCAGCCAGAAGGTTATAAATCAAAGTGGAAAGAGATGATGATGAAATATGAAATGGGGGGGGTGTCGAGAGATAGACTAGGATTTTGGATGCAGGTCCTTGGCAACAACCATATAAATATTATACTAATAAAGTAGCCGAAAATATTCTAAGAACTAAGACCGTATGGTAAAAGTTTCTTTCTCCATTCCCAGTGTGGATGTTAGGCAAGTGTGGGCTGCAATCTATTAGAGGAAATTAACAAAGGAGCCAAGGTATTGTGAGGAAATAATTTAGGAGTGGAAAATAATAGAGTGGGATGAGACTAAATAGACATTTAAACTGCAAGTTAAAGACTACCTTCCCTGTTAAGGAATGATAGTAGATTATAGGCAAAGAAAAAGGTATATGGGCATAAGTAAAAGAGCAGCTAAGGTGTTTTTTTAAGATAAGTCGAGAAGAGAAGCTGCTGTCAAAAAGGTGAATTAGTAGGGCATATAAAATACTGCCTGCTTAACTATAAGAATAAATCAAAGGAGGTTAGAAAAGAGTGTGAAAAGAGAATGACAAATCAATTTACAAAGGCACAATGGAAGACATTTGTAAGGCTCCCTAGTATGCAACAAAGTCCAGAAGATTTGGGATGTTTGCATAGAAGAGTTTGCAAAGATATTTTTATGCTCCAAGTAAACTTCAGATGATTTTTTCTCAATTAGATAGCAAATGATGGATGTATGATAGAGAGGACAGAGGTAGTTAAAGAATATGTTTTTTGGGAGTGTAACAAGTTGGCATACTTTAAAAATTCCTTATAAAGTGCTTTGACAGAAATGTTGGGAGATCAAATGGTTGTAAGTAAGGTACTGATTCCTTCTGGGTTGGGATATAGAATCTGAATTGCCTAGATATAGTAAGGCTTTTCTAAGTTTAATTTTATTTGATGTAAAAAAAGCAATTACTAGGAAATTGAAATCAAAATATATTCCCAATATAAATGAAGTTTTGTGTGTTTTTTTAAAGGAGATAAAACAACTGGATGTTTGTTGTTTAAAAAAGCAAATGAGCAAATTTCACAAAAATTAAATGGAATTTGTGAGAATGATATATGCAGAATAATGTTTAAGGGAAGTCCAATAATTGGGCAACTTGTGCAATATTGTAGTGAATGAAATAAAAAAAAAAAATATGTATATATATATATATATATATATATATATATATATATATATATATATATATATATATATATATATATATATATATACACACACACACATATGTATGTATCTACTGGATGACAAAAATGGCAAATGCTATTGCAGTTTTTCTATTAATGTGTATATAACCATGATACAGCTTAAAATACAATGATTTAATAAAGATGTTAAAAATTGTGGTTATTTCAGGTGTTTCTATGCATACCACTACAAATGCGAGTTTCTAGTTTTCTTTCTTTTTCCTCTTGTCATATTCTGTATATTATATATTTTTTTTTTGGGGGGGGGGGCTTTCTGTTGCTGTCTGATTTTTGTCTACTTCTGGCATGATTTCCATTCCCACTTGTTTCCAAAATGTTTCTGCTAATCTGAGCAAAGATTTTTTTTTCAAATATAATTTTTATTGCATTTTCCTCTTTTTTTAATACAAAAATGTAATAAAACAGAAATATATAAGGACAAGATACATGGAATATCAATTTGCAATAAACATAATAACATAGACAGAACATATACCATCAGTGTTCAGTTAACAATATGCAGAATTAGATAACATTTTAACTGTTCACATTAAATTGTAAGACAAAATCTACTCAGAGATATTTTAATCTTAATAGAATCTGTCATTGAAACAGTTTCGTCAAAATATTGTAGCCTACCTAACTTTAGTTGTATCTTGTAATAACTATGTACACTATATACACTTGATGCCGCCTCTGATGTTCTGCACATTGCACTTCCTAGACCTTTCCCAATTTAAAATGAGTAAAAGTTTGCTAATATTTATTTTCTTTTATTTTTCCTTATTTGTTTAGAGTAGTAGTGATGTTGTAGTCCCTTGTCTATAGACCAGTTTTACCTTAAGATTTCTGTAAGTGTTTTCCAATATTTCTGGTAATAGGATAATTTTTTTTGGCTTCTTGTGATTAGTTTGCTGGCTAATATGTATTACATAGCCATTCTTTTAAATTCGTTCTAAGTAATTTTAGTTCTGTCTAGCCAATTTTGAGCTAGGTATGATTTCATCATTGCACACAATGTTACTATGATGTGTTTGTTTTCATGTGAAAAGCTGGTGGGGAATACGTGCAAAACTGCAATTTCCCATGACAGGGTAGATTGTGTATCCCTTTTTTTCTAACTTGGTTCTTAACGAGCACCATCATTTATAAACATTCTTACAGCTCCAAAAAATATGAAGGGTATCAGCTGTGCTGTTTGGACATGTGGGGCAAAAAGGAGAGAAAGAGGGATTGATTTTACTTAGAGTGGTGTATGGTAGGCATTATTGTTAATCATAATTTTGGTTAATCTGAGCAAAGATGTCATTTTAGACTTGTTTCCTTTACAGTTTAGAATTTTTACTATGTTTGAATCTGTTGATTTCAACAAATATGTATGCAGTCCCATGAAAGCAGATGTGTACATATAGTCAATTTCAAGAAGGCCCATACCTCTTATTGTGTGAGTGTTTAGATGTAGATTGAATTTGAAATGATAAAAAAATGGGTATGTAAACTTCAACATGGAAATTATTCATTCTGAGTTATAAAAATTGACAGTAGCCAAGTAAATAAGGTTAACAATGATCCAACAGTCCTCTATTACATTTTAGCTATTGGAGAGATTAAAATTACAAGATAGAATAATGACACTTGTTATATTTTATTTTTAACCTCAGAAGGTATAACATCGGTTTTAGGTGCAATGCATGGGTTAGCAATTACTGTGATGTTACCTTGTTAGGCATTAAACCTATTGCTGGACATACATGACCTGATTTATAGATACCCTTTGCCCTCTATATCATGTGACAGAGACTCACATTGTGGCTACTATACTAGCAGGCACATGATAAATAAGCTGAAGTGTGCTTGTTGTTATACTGTACTGAACAAGATCACAATGCAGTATTCATTTCAGTAGCACACTGAGAAGTCTAGAATGTTTCAAGGCACCAAAATTAATTTAGGGAAGGGTAGGGTAGAACAGCAAGGCAAGGCATTAGGCATAGTAGTTTGTGCATCGTATATGACAATGGTACCATTAGCATTTGTGAAAAGGTCAGTGGTAGCAAACGATGCACAGCACTGCAATCTGTACATATTATACTGCACAGTAAGGGGGTGTTTACAGCACTGAACAGGTAGCACTGCATGTGTTGCGGATTTGGTTGTGTACACAATGTGCCTCTTAGTGTGTGGTAATGGGGTGAGTGCTTATGCTTAATGAACAGAAGAGACCAAAACATGCTCGCACATGTGTGCAGGTAGAAACGCACATACTTATATGGATCTGCTTGTTTCTGTGATGCACTATATAGTTCCAAGAAGAGGGCTGTACACCAGTGAGTACTGAAACAACATAATTGGTGAAAAGGGGTGAGCAACACAGTTTATAGTATATCCAAACTGTGTTTGCCTCATTACCTATCCCTGCATATCACAGTCCTGTTATGTTACAAATATCTTTTTGACTATACAAAAGGAGTCACATCATGCCTTTGCCTGTTTTTATATTTGCTTGACTAGTTATGTACCTGTAGCAGCCCAAAACATGTGAAAGTCATCTTCTTTCTATTCCTGCCTTGTTTACATAACCAGTATATACATGTATGGTGCTGTGCATGTAGATTTGTGTTTGTTTGAGAGGGTGGCTTGTGTATGAATAGTATCTGTATAGAACTTGCCAGCATTATGATCTATGGTACTTTGGGAGTGTAAAGGGATTCTAACAAGTCAATAGACCTTTGTAACTCTGATGGATCAGAATTAAATTACGGTTTTGGTATACCATATAGTTCTCATTGAATTGTGTTTTCAGTTTTATTTATACTGATTTGCTCACTTGTACTCACTAGTACCAGCTGCAAGCTCTGTGTGTAGTAGCATATCTTCTGCCAGTTACTTAGGCTCTAGTATGAACTATGTATAGGTACCCTCCGTGTTATTTTCTGCACACTTTTATGACCAACTTGGTACCATGTCTGAATTCTTGCCTATAGTCTTTATTATAAATTAGACTTTAAGAATAAAATAGATGTATGCCCAAACATTGAATGAGAATACTGATAACTGTATAATTGCTGGATAATTAAAAACTAAAGGATTTGCTTTTAGTGACTCTTGTAAACATTCACCAGTATTCAGGCGTACATCATTGGTCAAAGTTATGATGTATGCTTGAATAGTGGGGAAAATTTTAGAATAAACCCCCGGATTCGGCAAGCCCTGCACGGTGTACAGGACTAGTGCAGGAGCTCCAGCGGGCAATATGTCCGCTGTGCGATCCAGGAATAAGCTGCAGGGATGTGCACGGGCACTCCTGCACGTGCGCGGCTAGAGTATGCAAATCCATCTGCAGGTGAAAACCATGTAAATGAGGTGAATTTGTGAACCAGGAAGCTGGCAGCCGGCCATGCAGGACTAGTGTAATCTGCAGAAATGTACTCGGTTAGTAACCGAGTACATTTCTGCAAACTACAAAATGGAGCCATGACAGCTCCAAATAAAGGATGTATATAACATGTAAAGCATGCCAATGGCCAAATATATGGCCATTGGCATGGAAAACAGTTAACAAAAATAAATAAATAACTTTTTTTTAGCTGATATTGGCTGTTTAAGCATAGGGCAGTGGCGCACAAATGGGATCGGGCGAAAAAAAAAAAAAAAAATGAAATAAGCATTCTAACCAAAATCACTATTTTTGCCATTATACTCAATGGCAGGCAGAAGTCAACATGGCCAGTTAATAGTGGTTGCTAAGGGGGGAGGCTCAGTGTGGGACCTGTAACTATGCATCAGCAGGCAATCCTATGCAAATGAGGGGAATGATACTGAATCCCAGATTTCCCCTTAATGCTAGTCAGCACCCAACAGTGTAAGGGCAGGAATAGCTTAGTGCAAGCATAGGAGTTAGCTGACATCATAGGGGTGTGTATCAGGCACACTGTAAGTGGATTTGGAACCCTGTGGCTCAGGTTTGCCCTTAGCTTAGCAGAGCTAAGCAAGGGGATGTGTCTGAGGCTGGCTAGCACTCTTTACATTGCATAAGCGGGTGTGCATGCCACGCACCAGGTTTTAAAGGGAAAAAAAAGTAAACTGGGAAATTGGAACTCTGTGCACATTTGAGCACTGTGTTTGTGTGGTGCACACCTGGCTTTAACAGGAAGGCCTGGCTTAAACAGGAAGGCAATGGGAATGGAAAACAGCAGTAGGAAGGTAATCTGGGAGAACTAGCATAGCTGGCAGGTGAAATGTATCAGAATCAGCCAATTACACAGGCAGCAAACCAGCCTAGCCCAGCCCAGAACACTACTATAAACCATGCAAACACCTTTCACTCTGTTTTTTCCCACATACTGTACACCACCAGTGTATACAAGTGGGGAAGTTATAAAAAAACAAAAACAATGAAATGATAGGAGCTGCATTAGCTATCATACATCAACATGTGGAAGAGGCTGAGGGTGATGAGGATGAAAATGCTGTTAACCAACCCACAGTGAGGAGATGGAGAAGAGTGTACAGACCCAGGGTAACCTACCAGGGGCTACATGAGCTGGAGATAGTGGAGCACTATAGGGTGGACAAGGACCTCCTACAGCAAATTGTTGAGCTGTGCCGGCCATGCCTGACACACAGAACTAATAGAGGGGAACCCATCCCAGTGGATACCAAGGTATGTGTAGACCTAAGAATACTAGCCACAGGTACCTTCCAAAGGCCAACTGGGGATATCATGGAGATCTCACAGGCATCAGCATCCAGGGACTCCACCAGTCCTGGATGCCATGTCAGCACATACCGGTGAGCATATATACTTCACTAACACCCGTGAGGCATTGGCCAGCAATATGCGTCTCTTCCACCAAATAGCAGAATACCCTGAAGTAGTGGGTGCTATAGACTGCACGCACATATGCATCAAAGCACCGCCCAGTGAGTGGGGCTTCCCCCCATCAACTGTACGATGCCAGGGCATAATAATGAATGTGTGTGCTGGCTGCCCTGGAAGCTATCACGATTCCCACATCTGGCATCTGATGCAGCTGTACCAGAGATTTGCCAATGGGGACATCCCTCATTGTCACCTAGTGGGGGATGCTGGTTACGCACTGGAGACGTGGCTGATGACACCCATCAGAAATGCACACACACCCGAACAAGAACTCCATAATGAGGCACAGACCAGAATTATAATACAGCATGTGTTTGGGATGCTCAAGTCACGGTTCCGGTGCCTGGACACATCCAATGGAGCCTTGCAGTACTCCCCAGCTGCATGTACTCAAATTGTCATCGTATGTGCCATGCTACACAATATGATCCGGCGGAAACAGCTGCAGCAGAAACAGCATGGGGCAGGGCCACACAGCCCCCCACCATTGCCAAGGCCTGCACAAGCACATAGTGACACAGAGGAGGAACAACCTGAGCCTGCCCCAGTAGGCAGAAGGAGGTGTGCCCAGTATGCCCTGGCTTTGGCAAAGAGGCAATGCATAGCACATACACTGACACAGGAGGGACCCAGGGAATGACACCTCTCTCTGACTCGCACATACAGTAACAGGGTTGCCAAACATGACACTACCTGTGCTCAACCATGTATAGGGAGGGTACTATGTGCATCTGACATAGGCAGCCCTCCAGCACCATCCTCAGTACTGGCAAAGCCACAAGGTAAGTCACTCTTCTTACCACTTGCTGAATGGAGTAGTATGTGTTCTTACTTGTATCTATGGTATGGATGTGAGCATGCAAGAGAATCGGGAGGCTGAATGGGATGCCAGCAGATAGCAGACACCTGTAGTAGCAGCATGTGATCTATAACAGATACTGGTGTCACCATAGTAGCCAGGACTACACATGGTGACAAAACCCACTGCAGGAAATGTGCTGGGCCGCATGTGTGAACATATGACACACACGTGCCAGTCAGGGAGGTTCACATACCCAACAACAGTCTCAGCCAGCAGGACAGGTGTAGACAAACACACACAAAGGCCGTGCTAAGGCCTCTGAATGATGGCTATGGGTAACCTCCCCCCAGGCCTACACAGACAGACTATATCAGATCAGGCAGTGGGATGTTAGTTTTGAAGGGTAAGAAGTCAGAAACTGATATGTAGGTCAATCAAACCTAAGACCTGTAGTACACTGATATGCCTTTAGTCAGCATGATAGGTTACAATAGAAGGTACAAGTGTCAGGTGTGCCCCCCCCAATCCTGTGTAGAAACAGTCAGGTGTTTCCCACCCCCAACCCTGTGTAGAAATGTAGAAACAGTCAGGTGTTCCCCACCCCCAATCCAATGTAGACATGTAACAGTCAGGTGTGCCCCCCCAATCCTAAGTAGAAATTTAGTAACAGGTGTGCCCCCCCGCAATCCTATGTAGAAATGTAGAAACAATCAGGTGTGCCCCCAATCCTATTTAGAAATGTAGTAACAGTCTGGTGTGCCCCTCCCAATCCAATGTAGACACGTTGTAAATGTCAGGTGTGCCCCCTCAATTCTATGTAGAAATGTAGTAACAGGTCTGCCCCCCCTCCAATCCGATGTAGACATGTAGTAACATGTATGTGTAGGTATAATACCAGTGGAGCACAGATGACCTGAAGTGGCCAAGGTAGCAGGATAGATTGTAGCATCTGTACAGTATGCAGGTATGCGTGTGTTAGGTTGGTGTGTGTTTCATATCGTGTGAGAGTGGTCAGTATGCAAGCATGTTGAGGTTTGACCTGGTGGACATGATCCTGTCATCGGCAGTAGTGGGCAAAGTCCTCACAACTGCAGTGCCAAAGACAATGCTCCCCAGTATAACACATTCTAGCAGTAAGCCATTGTAAATGTATGCCGATAATATGTGTCACCATCTAAAAGATGGACATGACATGACTGTTGGGCTAGATATACAAGCAGTACACAGGGTAAAGTACTGCAGACATACAGTGTATAATGTGTAACATTGAAATGGACACAAGTTTGGAATTGTACATACAGGTATGCATCACATTATTTGGGCTTGTAGTAGGGAATACCGATGTCGTCTGGCCAAACACTTGCAGATCACAAAGGTGATAGGACTGATGTATTGAGAAATACATGATGTCCCTGAACAAGCCAGCATAACTGGAATGCCCCATGCATATCGGTGAGTCAGATGCAAGTAGTGTCCATAGCACACATGCACCAAGCTCACCCAATCACCACCCACAGGTACCTCTCCGGTCTTATCCCTGCTCGTGGGAATGGGTACAATATGACCCCCACCTATGTATGGCAATAGTGAAAGAATGCAGCATGCAGTGTAGGTGTCCCATGCAGGTGTGTCCCTAGCTGTAAGCAGCACCCTGCCAGGATCCACACCACCTAATCAATATTGATAGAAAGTATTGGCATAAACACCTAGCACACCTACACTGTCACCCCAGGGGAATATACTGTATGGCAGTCTGGTACTGTAGGACTGACAGAATGCAACAGCCTGCTACAGCTGTCCTGCATCACCACCAAATGGTCTACAGGCCTCTGCCAAAGGCCTGTGTCTCACCCATACTGCCAATGTATGTTATGTCATGAGCACCCAAATAACATAACATACTCCACATAACCCATATGCAAGGCCACGTGGACAAAACACAGTAACATGCCCACCATGTCCCACTGCATAAACTGTGGACCAACACCAAAACACAGCTGTGATGAGGTGATAACTATAGGGAAAGTATCAGAGAATGTCTGCATAATGTATGGAAGACGATAGAATAATAGGGGGGGGGGGGTGGGAGCATGGGCAGCATGGAATGTGCAAAGTCCGAAACACAGCCATGTGCACATACTATCTCTAGCTGCCTGAGTGTGGTGTGTCTACCTCTAGATGAATGAGTTATGGCCCATGCACACACACTGCCCTCCCCATAGCCCTACTATGGCAAGCCTGCTGATGTCAGTCACTGTGAAATATACCTTTGGGGAAGGGAAAGCCCAGTAATCTCTGTGACACATCTTATAACTGCGTAATGCTGTAGTATGATAAACTAGTTAGGTAGGAGTTCTAATCCCAGACATGGCAATTGTAGTGTGTGTGTGTGTGTGTGTGTGTGTGTGTGTGTGTGTGTGTGTGTGTGTGTGTGTGTGTGTATGTCTCTGTCTGTGTAGGGAGCAATGCTTTTTAGGCTAGTCACACTTACTACAATTCAAATGCCCTACTTTGGCAAGCCTGCTGTCATTCACTTTGAAATACACCTTTAGGAAAGGAGTAGCCCAGTAATCTCTGTGGTGCATCCTGTAACTGTGTAATGCTGTAGTCTGATAAACTAGTTAGGTAAGAGTTCTAATCCCAGACATGGCAACTGTGTGTGTATGTGTGTGTGTGTGTGTGTGTGTGTGTGTGTGTGTGTGTGTGTGTAGGGAACAATGCTTTTTAGGCTAGTCACAGTTACTACAATTCAAATGCCCTACTTTGGCAACCTTGCTGATGTCATTCCCAGTGAAATACACCTTTGGAGAAGGAGTACTCCAGTAATCTCCATGGCATGTCCTATAACAGTGTAATACTGTAGTGTGATATAGTACTTTGATAGGGATTCTATTCCCAGACATGGCAAGTATGGATGTTTGTATGTGTGTTTGTCTGTGTAGGGTGTAATGCTTTTGAGGCCATTCACAGTCACTACAACCTCCATTGACCTACTTTGGCAAGTCTGCTGATGTCATTCCCAGTGTAATACACCTTTGGGGAAGGAGTACTCTAGTAATCTTTGTGGCATGTCCTTTAACAGTGTAATGCTGTAGTGTGATATAGTAGTTTGGTAGGGGTTCAGACCATGGCTGTGTCTGCTAAAAATAAAACACTGTCCATCACAGGTACTGGTGAGGTCATGGGCGAGACAGTCTCAGGTTTCTGCTTTGTATTGGGACCCCTGGTACTGGCCCTGTAGCAGTCTCATGTCATGGTCTTTCACAAGGAGTCCTGCCATGATTCTGGACTCCTGGATGCCCCCATGCTGCATCTGAAAGCACATACCCTCTCCCATTCCAGACATAGTGCCTACAAGGGGAAGCTACAACCAGTTATGAGATGTAATCCCACCTGTTGGGTTTAAATAGGGCCGGTTTCCCACACTTTTTATTTTATTTATTTATTTTACATTTGTTGACCGGGCTAGTCCAACTGGATACATGTCCATTTTCAGTGGAGGGAGAGGGAAAAGCTACACAAACACATACAAATAAAAAATAAAAAAAATAAACAAAATATAAACATTAGATTTTATATTTATTTTTGTTTACATACAATAGACATTTTAAGAAAAGGAAACAAAAAATAAAACAAATGACATTTGTATTTAGTTTAGTAATAGTAGTTAGCAAAAAAAAATAAAAATAAGAACAAAAGGTTAATAGGATAATAGATAGAAGAAAGAAATTCTCGAAGAGAAGAAAAAGAAAAAAAGGAGGAGGGGAGGTTATAATAATAAAATGATCAGAAGTAGAGATTTATGGTAGCAAAAAAATAAAAATTGGACAGTTTTGAAAAGGCTAAGCTATGGGCACACCTGCTTACCTAAGGTTGGCATTGCTTAAAGGAGTATACCAATGGGCAGAATGAGTTAGCTGGCCTACACATTGCTTACACATACTAAGCTGGGCTGTGCAATGCTTAGAGTTGCTTAATATTTAAGTTGCATAATACTTGCATTGCGGCATTGATTTATTATTCATTGCATGTTATATATGTGTTTGGTATCCATGATTCATGTGTACGTACACTGCATGGGGTCCTTGTGTTTAGTTGGGGATTTCAACACTTTATTACAATGACACCTCACATCTGGGCTTAATGCAGTACCCCAGTTCACATATTTATGTTATGTAGTAGGTTATACAACATAAGAATGTATATAGATTCCTTTCAAATGTTCAGTTTGAATTTCCTATAGTGAGGATCTCTTTGGTGATACCTCAATCTTATGTACTGCTGTGATGGCTTAGTGGTTAACTACTGTGACTATAGTGTACAGGGTCCTGGGATCAAGACCTGCAAAAGCTGTTTATTTTGTTTCTGGCCAGACCAGTGGCTATTGCATACAGAGTGATTAAGGCACTTTTAAGCAATTGTAAGTGGGTTTGCATGATGGTAAGCAATGCTAACCTTCGGTGAAATATGCTTACAGAGAGTTAGCTTCAATATGACCAAAATTCAATGGGACCACTCTTGTTTGGCATCTACTTCTCTGAAGTACAAGCCAACACTAAGGGACTCTGGCTAACAAAGTTTGCAGATGACTGCAAACTGGGAACCATTATTGAATCCCCAAATGATGTGGATATTCTACAAAAGGGCCTTACAGAAACAGATGCCTGGTGCCAGAGCCACGGGCTCAAGTTTAATGGCAAGAAATGTATAGTTATCCCCTTTGGAAAAAAACATGTACCCATGAACTACTACAGAGGTGGCAGGACACTAAACATCGAAAGTGTGATGAGAGACTTGGGGACACAAGTGGACAGTGGTCTCACTTCGATAACCACATCACCACGACAGTCAGGAAATCCTTCTATGTGACGCACCTCATCACTAAGGGCTTTTCATCCAGAAAAAAAGAGGTCATTGTCCCACTGTACTCATCCCTCATTAGACCCATTATAGAGTATAGTGCCCCATTTGGTATGTACCTCACAAGACATCTGCAACAGCTCGAAAGGCCACAGAAATACCTCACTAAAAGAATCACAGGCCTAAAGCAGATGCCATATGCTAACCATCTAAAAAAACTCCAGCTATACTCTGTGGCATATCGTCTACTCAGAGGCGATCTCTGCTTAACATACAAGGCCTTGTCAAACCCTGAGCTGTTGGACATGCTCTACTTAAAGAAATCCCAATCCCTCAGAGCCACATGCTCCAGGGATCTAAACCTTATCATCACAATGAACAAAACATGCTGGAAGGATAGGTTCCTGACCCAGAGACTCCCCATACTCTGAAATAGACTGCCCATACATGTCAAGCAGAGCGCCTCATTGGCCCTCTTCAAAAGGAACCTTGATGATTGGATGGGAGATAGGAAATTCACCCCGGGGATCATGTCAGTCACCCTGCTAGACAGGGGCCCAGAGAAGTAAATATTGTGGGAAGAAATTTCCAGGGAATTGTTATGGCTAGGCTTGCATAGGCCTTGGGCCGATAGCCTAGTACCAACTTATGAACCTATGAACCTATATTGCTTAACCTGTGGGCACATTGCTTACCCCAGTGCAAATGGGCTTAAACTCTCTTACTATTGCTTAATAGTGCTTAGACTTGCTTACTAATGCTTACTCCTGCTTATCACTGCACTAATTTAGACAGTAATGTCTAATGGTTCTTGGGAAGGTGGTGGATTTGGAAACTGTATGGAGTTATCATTCATTACACATTTTTCCTTCCATTTGTATCCCTGATTCCTGTGTACATATACTTGTGATTATCTGAGAACTTTGGAACATTATGACAATGACATCTCACATCTGCATTTAATGCAGTACTCCAGTTCACAAATATATGTTATAAATATATAAATGTTATAAATGTGTTATTGTAGGTTATGCAACAAAATAAATTGATCATACAGTGATTTGACATGGAAAATGGATTGTACTGAAGTGGGACTTGACCCGGGAATGACTGCTCCTAAGGTGAATGCTCTGCTCACTACACTATTGCTGTACTGCTTTATTTGCATATATCTTGCTTTTTATTCTCTTGTGCTATTTAAGCTGCATTAACCATAGCTACCTGATGGGCAAACCCGTGCACCTACGGTTAAATGTAATCTGTTTCAAAAAAAAAAATCTTTATATTTAATGCTTTAACTATTGTAAATGTGGGGGGATGTTGCTGTGGGTATACAAACACCTATGAGCATTCTCGCTCATTCTTATTCATACTCTACTGTTCTTCTTTGCAGGGGAGTGTATATTCTGAGAGCTCTGCTCTCAGACACACCCCCTGCAGTCGTACACTCGTACACGCTCCATGTCTATTTCGGAGTTCAAGCAGTGCGCCTTCATTAATATGCATGGTGCGCTGCCATCCTGCTCCTAAATGGCTGCTTCCGTGCAGGACTAAGCTAGTCCTGCATGGAAGGATAGTGAATCCGGGGGGAAAGTCTTTTCCTTCCACCATCATTTCATTCAAAAAAGCTTAAGGTTAAGGCTGCTGAATTTCAATGATTTTAAAAATGGTAGAGAAGGAAAGACTTCCTTACAGTACAAGGATGTCCTGTAAAGGAGGCACAGCAAAGCATGCTGGGCCTCAGGTAAGATGCTATAAATTAAAAGTCTTGCTCGGGGCCATGGATGTGTCTGATAAGATTGAAAGCCTGCGCTAAGGTTTACAACATAGAGCCATACCTAATAGAATAGTAAGGGGAGGTGAAATTTCATACCTTGCAGGATTTTGTGTAAGAGAGAGAGTGTGTGTGTGTGTGTGTCTGTGTGTGTGTGTGTGTGTGTGTCTGTGTGTGTGTGTGTCTGTGTGTGTGTGTGTCTGTGTGTGTGTGTGTCTGTGTGTGTGTGTGTCTGAGTGTGTGTGTGTCTGAGTGTGTGTGTGTGTGTGTGTGTGTGTGTGTGTGTGTGTGTGTGTGTGTGTGTGAGCGCTGAGATGCACATTTAATATTGTCTGCAGTTCCTTTCCCTGGGGTACATTTTTTCCTATTCCTGTAAAAACTGTGATGTTCTGACAAATGATAAATACAATTGCCTGACCAATTTGTCTTTCTGTGAGCAGTTGTTGAGTCTAGCCATGCCACCTGATCTGCAATTTAAGCTATTGAATCATGCTCTTGTCTCCCACAGGGCATTGAGAGGCACTCACCTGAGAAACTTAAAACGTAATAAGAAGCTTGAGCTGACTCTTGTAAAAATATATGAAATAATGAAGGCATAAACACTGGTAACAGTGCTCCACCCATTACCATTAAAAATGTTTCAACAGAAACAGCAGCCTAGATGGGAGAACTGACAAAAAGCCAAAGTCTGAAAATGCTGAGCGAACATGTACCAGTTTCGTAGAGATATAAATTTGTTTATAAGAAACAAAGTCAAACACAGCATATATTTTGTGATCCAAGCAGTTGATATGTAGGTTCAATTTTAGGTGCTTTTAGTAAGTTGTTGATTTTTATAAATATATTTCTTTATGTTGGTATTTGAAATAACGGGAACTTTGTTGTTGTCATGAAAGAAACTTCTGCCGGAGCTCAGATGTAAATTTGTGTTTGCATTCATTATTGTATTGCACTATTATAGCAGTAAAAGAAGCCAAAAATGGAGACTGGGGTCCTAATTCATACTGTTGTGTTGGCTGCAATATGTAGTCATGATTAAGCATAGGGTTTAATGGATTGTGAGTCACAAAGTTGCTGGACAGTGAGAATAAACATTTTGTGTCTCATTTCAAGCCATTTACACTCCCTAACCGCTTGCAGCCCAGTGCCAGATTAACCAAAGCACATGGACGATACCTATCTGGGTGGCATATAGTCCTGTGGCTAACCATTGTGCACAAAGTTTTATAGCATGCTTAATGATGCTTTCAGTTAATAAGTGCACTGCCTAAAAGTATATGTTATAGCTATAGGTGCCCTATGTAATGACAGTAAAATTCCTGCATTTATGTTCTATCAGTTAGAGGGACAACAGGCTTAAAGCCTAACCAAGACCAGTCAAGCTTCTTTGTGAGTTGGTGGCTGCACATCATGCAGATTGGGGGGGTCAACAAAAGCTTATTGAGCACGAGCAGCTTCAGTAATCCCCCTTGACTATTAACAACATGTTCCAAACCTGCTCATTAATTATTCCTGAGGATACATCTACTGAATCTCTTAAGATTTGCTTAGCAGAGGCAACCACAGTAATCATGTTTTCTCATTATTTTTGAAATAATTTTTAGTTACTGATCAGAGTGTCTGATCATTGTAACTCGATGCCATAGAGCAAGATTTCAAGAAAGTCATACTCCACTGAGGCATGAATATGTAATACCTGTAAATGAAATTCAGACAAATTTGCTTAAGGATTTGGAGGATATATTTTGTACAAAGATACAAATATTCATTTTCTTTTCGGCTCTGAAATCCTGACTCCACCCCCAGCATAAATAAGTAAGTAAACAAATAAATAATAAAAATAAAACTGTATAAGTTGAGGTGACTGTGTCATTTGTAATAATGCTACAAGCAATGCATAATGCAAAATAAATTCCCTACATGTTTTTTAGCAGTGCTAGCTAAGAATTCGATGGGCAGCACTTGCGTACAAATTGCATTTTTCTGATTATGCTAGATGAATGTGGAAGCTAAAAATGTTTCATCATCTTAGAAACAGACTTTCTTTACTTCCTCCAGCCCCATATTCACCAAACTTACATAATTCATTGGCCCATTTGTTGCTCACTCTTCCGTAAGGCACACGAAGAAGAATGCTGGAACCAGGGATCATGGCCTTCATCTTGTTATGATCAGAGATTATTCTGCTTGGTTAGTAAGCTTCTGGTCTTCTGCCAGTGGCCTGAGTGCCACTGAAGCTGAGCCTGCAAGAATCCTTTAACTACATTATAGCAAGATTTGAGATTTGTAGTAGTTTAGCTTTCATATTTTAGTTATTGTACTTGTGGGACTCTCAGGTGTAAAATTCCAGTAACTTAGGCCTAGGGCTGACCTTTGGCCAACTTGTGCCCTAGGCAAAAAGACTCCACAGCACTGCCCCAACACCACCCGGTGCTCCCATCCTGGTCTACCCACACCATCCAGATTACCTTTTTCTTCGTTTTTTTCATAGTTTCTCTTACTCTTCAGTTCTTCCTGTCTTCATTTAACATATTTTAAAGAAACCATTTCTTTACTACAAAAAAAATAAATAAATAAATAAACAAATAAATACTGGAAAAATGCCCCTGCTAGAGTGGAGCCTAGGCAGCCACCTAGTTGGCCTATGCCAGGCCAGCTATGCTTGGACCACTCATGAGACAACTGTGGATTTTATGAAGAAGAATGTGAGCCATTAACAAGGCTATATAAAGAAAAGGAGGAAGTGCAAGGTAGCAGTCCAGATGCTCATCGAGGGTGGAAGAAATACAGTTGGGATACAGCTTAGACACACACAGAGGGTGAACTATCCTTTTGCATCAATATTCAGAGAAGAAGGTGAATTGTTGCAGGGAGGTGTAGGAGAAGAGCAAATACAATTATTAAGACAGGCAAGGAAATTTAAGACACAAGAGAATTGCTGGGACAAACTGAAGATGAAATAGGCAAGGAAATATTAAAAGACTGGGACTGATGGGATTGAACAAACACGAGGTGCAAGTCATCAATGGTATAGCCTCAAGAATTCTGAAGAAGCTGGTAGTGCTGGTGATAGAATCCTCTAACAAAGCTCTTTAGCTAATTGGTCAGCAGTGAAGAAGTGCCAAAGGTCATGAATGTGGCTGCAGCTGAACAGTAAGAAATCTAGGTAACTGAAGGCCTGTTAGTCTTGCCCTCTAGCAGATAAAACCATTGAAGGAAATACTGATGGAAAGACTGGTTGGACTACTGGAAGAAAATGGTCTCCAGGATTAAAGCCATTATAGGTATGTGGTAATTAGATCTTGTCAACCAAATTTTATGTAGTTATACCACTGACAGCACTGGAACTGGAGAGGCAAAGGCCAGTGGGTGTGGTGTAAAGTAAGTCTTTGGATTTAAAGACACAAGCACTAAGTTGTTTTTATTTTTAAAGATTTTAAAGTTATTAAAGCTATGTGGCTCAGTTTGTTTGCGGCTTCTCTTTGTTTTGGTGTTTTGTGGTATACATTGTCTTTTTATTTTAATATGCTTTCTTCTTCCCTATTAACAATCATACACCCATCTTGTCAGCCTTGAGTCCTTTCATCCCTAAATATCATGGGCCATTCTGCTTAATAAGGTAAGAATCAACCAGGAGTCGTCCTTGTCCAGGAAGACATGCATGTTGGTGGTTCATGCTTTATTTGGCCTCTATTGTTCTGCTCTTCTAGGAGGGGATGTTACCCTACCTACAAGGATGTATCATTCATGGCATAAAGTTAAGAGGCATTTTATAGTAAGACTTAACCCATAGAAGACAATATGAGCATTGCATCATAGAGGGGGACTTAGCACCTTCCACAGTCACTAGTTTGGTGAAGCCAGACACATGCCCCCAATTGTGGTGCTGCTTACCATGCCTGCACTGGTACTAGATGCTAGTACCCAAGCAGTCAGACCAAATCCTCCTGGGTGGAAGAACTGGTGTCAGCTGGTCACTTTCACGTTTCTGTTGTTGGCTTCTCCAGAGCCTGGGCTGATGATCAAACTAGTTTGTATTGGTCACAGTCAGGGCTTTATTATGCAATGCCACCGATTAGGCTGGTGTACATTAACTTTAGCAAAACCTTTGATTTTGTCTTCATAAATGGCAGACTAGGAGGTGCAAGAAAGGCAGAAAAACATAAATATGGGTCAAGGTGTTCATAGTGAGGGAGACCACAGTTGGTAGACAGAGTAATGGATAGCAGTGTTGGCTCTGGGCCCACTATTCTTTGAGGCATTTATGTCTCATGTGACCAGAGGTGTTCTGAGCAGTCAGTCTGTTCATGGGTAACCTAATTGGGTGGATAGCATTAGCTGGAGAAGGGGAAAGCCTACAGAGAGAGTGAAAACTAAGATGCAGTGCTGCACGGGGTAGGTCTCACAGCTGGCGACCTAGAACTCCAGAAGTGGCTAACAGTTGAGGATGATGAATAAGGTAAAACTTTCGAAATCCTAGTCACTGCAGAAATGAATTGTCAGGCTACAGGATAAGAAGGACATTGTGAAAGGAGAAATGATGTTGCAATGCATCCAAAAAGGTATCAATTTGACAAGGAAATTTGCAGAAATTATACTAAGATCTAAGTCAACACACAACTAATGATTTTACCAAGATGAATGCCTGCAAGTAGCGTTACAGAAAATAGGCAATTGGGGTCTGAAATTTAGCAAAAGAACTTATGTACAGGGAGCAAATTACTGATGAGGGAAAGGTAATAGAGAGGGATAAGGCTAAGCAGAAGTTTAGACTGCAGATTTGAGGCTGACTTCCGTGGCTGGGATTGATATGAGTACAGGAAGAGAAAGGTATAGGGGAGTGCTAAGTGAAAGACCAGGTCTGGTAGAGCTGTTAGTCGAGCCTAGAATAGAAGCTGCTAAATATGGAGTGAGAACCATAAGAATCAATTTGGGAAGGTTAGAAAATATTGTGAGAAGAGAATGGAAAGGCAATTTACAAAGGAAAAATAGGAAGGAATATGTAAGGCTCCCAAGTATGCAATAAAGTCCAGAGGTTTTAGGATTTTTAGTTAGTGATTCCATTGATACAATATGCGTGAAGCAAAGCATGATTAATGCTTCTAAACTAATTTAAACCATAATCATACATTTGTAAAGTAATGTCATAGGAACTGGTACTGAACATTATACATTAGGAATGGGAAATGATGGTAATAAATAGTAAACAGTATGCATTAGGTTTGGGTAATGATGGTAATGAATAAGGAACAGTATACATTAGGCTATGGTAATGATGTTAATGAATAGTGAACAGTATACATTAGGATTTTGTAATGATGGTAATGAATAGTATTAGTATACATTATGATTGGGTAGTGATGGTAGTGAATAGTGAACAGTATACATTAGGATTGGGTAGTGATGGCAATTAATAGTGAACAGTATACATTAGGATTTTGTAATGATGGTAATGAATAGTGAACAGTATACATTAGGCTTTGGTAATGAATAGTGAACAGTATACATTAGGATTTTGTAATGATGGTAATGAATAGTGAACAGTATACATTAGGCTTTGGTAGTGAATAGTGAACAGTATACATTAGGATTGGGTAGTGATGGTAATTAATAGTGAACAGTATACATTAGGATTTTGTAATGATGGTAATGAATAGTGAACATCATACACTAGGATTGGGTAATGATGGTAATGAATAGTGAACAGTATACATTAGGATTTTGTAATGATGGTAATGAATAGTGAACAATACACTTTAGGATTGGGTAATGATGGTAGTGAACAGTATGCGTTAGGATTGAGTAATGATGGTAATGAATAGTGAACATTATACATTAGGATTTGGTAATGAATAGTGAATAGTATATTTTAGGACTGGGTAATGATGGTAATGAATAGTGGACAGTATACATTATGATTGGGTAGTGATGGCAGTGAATAGTGAACAGTATACATTAGGATTGGGTAGTGATGGTAATTAATAGTGAACAGCATACATTAGGATTTTGTAATGATGGTAATGAATAGTGAACAGTATACATTAGGCTTTGGTAATGAATAGTGAACAGTATAAATAGTGAACAGTATACATTAGGATTTTGTAATGATGGTAATGAATAGTGAACATCATACACTAGGATTGGGTAATGATGGTAATGAATAGTGAACAGTATACATTAGGATGTTGTAATGATGGTAATGAATAGTGAACAATACACATTAGGATTGGGTAATGATGGTAATGAATAGTGAACAGTATGCATTAGGATTGGGTAATGATGGTAATGAATAGTGAACAGTATACATTAGGATTGGGTAATGATGGTAATGAATAGTGAATAGTATACATTAGGATTTGGTAATGAATAGTGAACAGTATATTTTAGGACTGGGTAATGATGGTAATGAATAGTGAACAGTATACATTAGGATTTGGTAATGATGGTAATAAATAGTGAACAGCATACATTAGGATTTAGTAATGATGGTAATAAATAGTGAACAGTATACATTAGGATTAGGTAATGATGGTTATGAATAGTGAACAGTATACATTAGAATTTGGTAATGATGGTAATGAATAATGAACAGTATACATTAGGATTGGGTAGTGATGGTAATGAATAGTGATCAGTATACATTAGGATTTTGTAATGATGGTAATGAATAGTGAACAGTATACATTATGATTGGGTAGTGATGGCAGTGAATAGTGAACAGTATACATTAGGATTGGGTAGTGATGGTAATGAATAGTGAACAGTATACATTAGGATTTTGTAATGATTGTAATGAATAGTGAACAGTATACATTAGGACTGGGTAGTGATGGTAATGAATAGTGATCAGTATGCATTAGACTTTGGTAAAGGTAGTGATTGGTAGTGAGCATCATATATTAGAATTGGGTAATGGTAGTAACGAAGTGAACATTATACATTTGACATGAGTAATGTTAGTGAACAGCAGCTATAATTTGCAACTAGGTAACATAGTAACAAAGTTAATTAAGGTTATAAATTCATACCTGACAGAATCTCTGATTTCTTCTTCAGAGTAAGACATCATACAATGTACTATATCAGACAGAATAAGATTACACTTCAGACACCTACTGTGTTGTTTAATGTACCTAAAGTAGTTTCTGATTTCAGCTGTAGTCCTAAAGCATTTGCATTTCAAAACAGATTGTAGGTGATTTTGGAACGGCTGTTTTGAATACTGCTGGTTATGTTCTATTCCTTGTTTCACTGTGGAGTGAATTCTAGAATGCTGGGGTCCTGTGAGATAATGTTAAAAATAGCACATAGAGATATTTGCATCCTGGGAATTAAGCAAATTTTACCTAAATGCAGACTGTCTCAGCAGTGCACAGTGAAGCTAGACTCAACTATTTATAGGAAAGTGTCAGTCTTGTTAGATTTTATTAGTATAACATAAGTGGAAAATCCTATATTTTGAAACATTCATTTACATAGCAAGTAAACTGAAATATTATTTTTCCCCAATGAAGTTTGCATGCCCTCAAGGATGCCTTCAGACAGAGATGTTTTTACACTTTTTTTCATATGATCCAGTATTTTGTCATTCTTTCTGGTGGTTTTCTATGTGCATCTGCTTTGGGAACTTTGCTGTTTTATTTCTACATTAGCTGATGTCTACTCTTGAGGTAAGCACATCCAAGGTTTCTTGTTAAGCCGTTGTTTCAGAACATAATTATATCTTCAGTTATGCTGTACTGGTAAAGGTATAACTGACCTGTCTGTAGCTAAAGGAGACCTACTTACCATAGATCACTAATGCCTGCAATGGTGGATTTCTGAGGTAGTGCACAAATAGTTTTAAGGAGGAATCTGTGTATCTGCTAGGAAGTCCAAACACACCTCTCATTTTGCAGAATGTATTTTTGGACCATTCCTCATAAAATCTGTGCTTTTCTAGCTGATCATGGAGGTCGGAAGTAACTAAATATGCATTTAAGTTTCAGACTTCATATCCTTCAGAAAATATGTGCTCTGAAACACACTGCTGTTTCAGTTGAAACAAAAGATAATTTTAGTGTTGATACATCTTTGTCTATGATTCTTAGAGAATATATAGGGGCAGGTGCAAGTCTGCTTTATAAATAGGTCTTACACTGGAGTAAGTCACTTGTACCAAGAATTTGGCCCGTAGTTTTAATGCACATGGCTGGAAAGTATCTACAATGTAAAAGTTTACAGATTATACATTGCAGAGTTTATAGAGGTGGGGGAAATGAATGAGATGGATAGTCAAGGATTGGACAGCTGCTTCGCTATCCAGCTCGACAAACACTGCAGCTTATCAATATCTGTCTAATAGCAAAGGTGTATACTTACATTTAAGCAACCCAGTGAACTGAGAGAGAATGAAAACTAGAGCATGTAACCAAAGAGATGCAGCTATATGTCATCTTGTCAATCAAATGCTTCTGTAATTAAAGACAAAGGTCAATCTATTGAGGCTGCTGCTCTCCTTGTAACTGAGACAATTCTTTGCAATAACAATAGATCTAGAGAGAAACATTCTATTAAAACTGGAATAGGTGAATTATTTTGAAATGAATACAAGGGTTACGCGTAAAGGATCCCGGGAAAATGGAAAATAAAGAGAAGGAGAAGTAGGCCTGCTGCACAGTTTGCAATAACAATATAAGCAGAAATAGAAAACTGGGCAGAGTAAATTGGTTAGTGTGTCCTCCTCTTATTCTTTTCATCTCCATTTCTAAAGCAGAACATTGAGAATGAAAAGAATGTTAGTACTGGTAATGGGAGATTACTGCATTCAGAATAAAATAATGTAAACACAGCAGCCAGTCTGCCTCCTCATTGATCATTCTGTGCATCATTCAGAACAATATAATGTAAACAGTCACAAGAATTACAAAAGGAGCTGTAAACTGTGGTCAGTATAAGAAAGCAGCCATAAACCAGCAAAAGATCACAGACCAAAAGCCAAGGCTCGTTAAAACTTTTACTTTATTCATAAGACCATGTATCATGGTATTGCACATTGTGGATCTGCATGCAACTATGAGTCTGGTCTAAATGAGATTGTTCCTTTGAAAGGTGTTTTGAAGTCGTGATTTATTTCATGAATTGGTTTTAGCCATAAATGCTCGTATGTTTCAATAATGTTTTATGGTATGAAGAAGCACCAGTTGGGTGTGAAAGTGCTTCCCACATTATCAAAAAGTGTACATTTTTTTTTTTTTTTTTAAGAGTACTGGTTTTTGGTCTGTGGTCTTTTATTGGTTTTGAATATAATGTAAATACTGCAGTTACACTATCTGGTCAGTGATCAGAATACTGTAGTGCTGTAGTTCTTCACATAGGTGGCACTACATGGGCACTGTGCCTCATGTTCTGTGCATCATTCAGAACAATAGAATGTAAACACTGCAGTTAACCTGCTTGCTATGTGATAAGAATGCTGTAGTGCTTTGCATACATGGTACTATACAGGCACTGTGCCACATGCTCTCTGTATCTTTTTGGAGAATGATAAGAAAAGCCTGCGTCTGTACTAGTGCTTTAGCCCTAACTATTGTCCGGTTATTACCACCAGAATGCATGCTGTTCACCATCGATATGATCAAAGCATCGTGATGGACACCAAACTTTATACTTTTACAGCATCATATGTAAAACTAAATGTAAGAGAAGGCTAAGGAAAGCTAGCATGATTATACACAATTTTAAAAATGGCAGTAAACTTCCTGTTGAGTTACTGCTGGCCTGCTGACATACTGTCAGTGCGGCTGGACCATCAAGGAACCTTAAAAACAACAGTTCAAAGGATAATAGAAACTCATTCCTAGAAGAAAGAAGGCCAACTTCTTTTTCTGCGTATCTGCACCTGGGTTGTTCCTTCAGTCAGCATCTACCGTAGCGCTGTGATCTTTACCCCTCATGTGATACTAAGGCCTAACTGTCCAGTTCAGCACATTCAGAAGTGCCACCGCCAGCAATCCCATTTGGGTGATTCCTAATCAGTAAGGTCTGTCAGTGGGGTCAGGGATTTTGGAAGCCAGGACTGGTGTAATTCTGAATTACCCACATATGTTGCTCTATTGCCACCTATTCTCCACCATGCAGTGGTGTTGTACTGATAGAATTTGCACTTAACTATCTGGATTAGGGACAGTAGCTTAGATGACCATCCCTATCCAGCCTTCCACAGCAAATGACTGTCCAGCCACTCCAGTCCTTTGCTAAATTTAGAATGTCACTGGTGCAAGTGGACATCCTCCTATGCAACTGTGTTGGTCAATTTTGAAAATTGATAGGGATCTGGTTCTAGAAAATGGAGCTCTTAAAAGAATTGTTGCATTTTTTTTTGGGGGGGGGTGATGTGTTTTTCCATTTTACTGCATTTCTGCAGATCATTGGAAACAGGCATATTGGAAAGCAATGGTTGCTTTCATGAGTCAGTCTGTATGTCTCTCACTCATGGTTGCTGATTAAGACCCTGAAGTCACAAGTACTCTTTTCCAAATGAGCCAAGGAGCTTTGCTAGTGTAAACTTTGTATCTTGGGCACAGAAAGTTAGGGCTTCAGTAAAGAAAAATCAGCCACAGTGAAAAGGACACTGGTGTTTTTTTATATGGAATGATTTAAATGCCTCACCCAATGAAAGGAGGACACCGAGGTTATATGGAATGATTTAATTGTCTTGGCCACTGAAAGATGAACATTGATGTTATCATATGGAATGACTTCAATGCCTAGGCAGAATGAGGGATTGAGGTATGAAGATGTGTGGAGAAAAGGTATATAAATTTTAGTAGGAAAAAGGTGACAAGTTTGCCAGTTAATCACTTGTTGTGGTGTTACACCATCTATAAATGCAGCATTTGAGTCTTCTGTGGTTGTTTTCTAAAAAAAAATACATTGACATGATTAGAGGAAGCTTCATAGTTGTCTATTAGGCTAATGACCACAAGGGCCTTTTTAAGTCTAGCCATGCATCCCAAATCTCTGACCAGTTCTCATACCCTTGGTAAGTGCAAGGAGCCAAAAGAGGACAAATGAAGTTACTCAGGGGTGATTCTAAGTTTTTTAAATACTGAGAGAATAACTTGAAGATTTAAAGCCTGTAGAAAAAAAGCGCAAGGCAGATATGACAGAGGTTTCCGTGTTGCCTCTCCAAAAGTAAGCTTTGTACAGAAAGTTTTGTCTAACTGTGAAAGTACAGTGGCATTGTAGGGAAGACAAATAAACATGGCAGCTGAATCTGAGGTTTTAGGAAGCACTTGGGGGAAACTGAGACTGGAATTGTTTTAGCATGATCAGTGTTGTAGCTTGGATAACAATTTTAAATAAATAAATAAACCTTGGTTGTCTTAGTATTTAAGTGATGGATGGAAAACACTGAATATTGGTCATAATAAATATCACCAGAGACAGATTTAAGGTAGCCAGACATCAATTAGATCTTGTTGTGGCATGTAAAACAGGGACATGACCTAGGCAGGTAAGACAGCACTCCTTTACTAGCAATAAATTCACTTTTTATACCTTTTGAAGTTCAAATGAAGCATGGCTAGTGTATTAGTCATACTGTCCGGTATGTTCTTCTAGTAGATGCATGTCAGTCAGTCAGTCATAACAGATGGGAACCTTCCAAAGTAAGGGTTAACGTTGCAGTGCTGACAGAACAAGCCTGTCTGCATTTCCGAATTGGGCAGCGCACTTAAATCTAACAGGTCTGTCCTGAATGCCAGTTAATGAAGACATAGTTTCTCTGTGTTTATTCTTTTGTGATACTTCACCTGGCAACAAACAAATGTTAAACTGTAAATGGGTTCTCGCTCACTGTGGATGGTAGGCTGGCATTCTCAAATAAATAAAGTATGCAAGTACAAAGGTAAAAAACTAACAAGTAGTTCAGGATATAGTTCAGGACTGCCAACAACTCGGGGACAGATGGACTTTTTCTCAGCTGCAAGACAGTTTGCCCCTTCTCCTATTGCTTGTCACCTCTTGACCTGGTTTTTACCAGACTGCAGGCAACAGCTAGTAACTACTTCTTGAGTGGAATTTGTATTGTTCCAGTAATATTTTCCAAATATGTGCAGTCTTTCTGGGCAGCAAGTTCTAATGCAGCAATATAGCCATTTTTTGAAACTTCCATTTAGAATTTATACCTCTCTGGTTGCTTCTCTTATAGTGTTATAAAGTCACTAATGTCTCACAACCATACAACTTTCTCCCTAGAAGATCTGTTTTCAAGGTTTTTAAATTACTGGAACCTTTCAGCAGCTTTAACATTTGACTAGCACTTTCCTATTCCTAGAAGAAAATGCTACCACAGTTGCTGTCACTAGGGAGTCTTAATAGCTTTGGAACTCTCTTTCCTTACAATGGAATGGAGCAATGAACATTCCTGATTTGGTCGAGCATAACTGTGTGATGACCATTAGTTAGCTGTAAGCCAGGAAGGATGTGATAAAGTTAAATGGCTAAGGACCACTGGCCAACTAGATGTTCTGTGTTCTTTGCAGACCCCTAGGCCATTTTAGAGCCAAAAGTTTGTTACTTTTTTAGTTAGATTTGTTTTTCATAGAGATGTTTGACTGCATTTGATTTGCTTTCTTGATAAAGTGGACATTTCTTGCCCTTCCCTGAAAACTCTTGCTATATGCTTGCAAAAAGCTGAACCCACCTCTGTGATACCCTCATGCACGTCTCCACAGTCATCCACATCATTATATAGATGTATGAGGATTTGTTCTGCAGTTTTAAATACAGTGAGTTGCAGTATTTTGCCTGCATATGAAAATCATTTTATTACACAAACTTGGGTTATGCTGTCTCTTTTTCTAAAGTTAAAAAAAAAGATCTACTGCCTGATAGAGAACGTGCAGTGCTTCAAGATAGTGTGTCTTCTCGTGTTGCCTGTATAAAAAGTTGTACTGAACTGACTTTAAATCAGAGCTTTTGCCTACAGCAAACAATAAAATGCTGCTTATGTGATATCCTGACAGTGTTTCTATCACTGCATTAATAGTAAATTTTGCAATGAATGTGGCATGTGGTAGAGTAAAGCTGGAGCTAGCTGGGTAAGACGTTGTGGATGTAGTTTGTTTTAGTCTGGCTACTGTGGTCCCTTTAGTGACCCTTTCAGCTGAAATTCAGAATATTAGTATTGTTAACTTGGAAGTTTCATAAAGTGTTAAAATAGTGGTGATGACGTTAAAGCAATGTCTGTAAAGTAAGAGACAAAAGAATGTTTTCGGAAAATAACTTTTCTGTTACAACATGTAGACAATGCTCCAGACCTTTGGGTGTCATGTGCACTTGCAAGATTAAACACTTGTTTAGTGTTACATTCTGCCCTCTTAAGGCTGGCTATTTTTACTTCAGGAATGACTCCTGTTACTGATTTGCAGGAAGCCTTGAACTGTGTGCCTGAGTTTGAACCTGAGAAGCAAGGGGATAGCTATACACAGGAACTCTGAAAAAACAGAGATTCCATACTGTAAGATAAGGGGACTTAGTTTTACTGAGATAAAAATGTTTTTACTCTTGGGAAATAAAATATTGATCTCATTGTTTCACTAATGTGTGGCTAGAAATGTCAGTTTTTTGAATGTTAATAATAGTTGGGATTTAAAAGTTCTTGTAGCATGAAGATATATTGCCTAAGTGAACAATAAACGACGTAAGATTATATTACCATTTTTATGTACTCCTTTTTAAACCAAGTAACACAGACAGAACTCCTTGGCCTCATATGAAAGCTCTCAAATGAATAAAATGCGCTGACACTGTGTGTAACTTGAGTGGTTGCTGAGGTATTGTAAGTTGTTTACAAATATTACAAATGTAATAGTTACTGTATTTACTGTGACTTATAAAATTCAGTTTAAGACCTAGAACCTAAAGAATACTACCACTATAAAAATAGTTTGGGCTGAAGAGTTTGCCATTTATACTTCTTTCATAACCCATATGGTTCCAGAAATATGAACATTTGTTTGAAATGTGAAAACATAATTTGATTCTGTCAAAAGGCTTAGTTAGGCTCTGCCCATTTGGAATTTACCTTGCAAACTTCCTGAGCTTCATTGGAGTGAATGAGTTAAATACAAAGACTTCATATTGCTGTTATACAGATATGTCAACTTATCAAGTGCTTATCATTTTTTATAAAGTTGAGTGATGTGTATTTTATAAGAGATTATCTAGCACTTTATTTTCAGGTGTTGAGACACTTTAAAAGCTACTTCTGTTTGGATTGAGATTTATGTGAACAACGTAGGTGTGTAAATGGGGGGGGGGGGGCTGTTTAATATGTTAGTGTAGTACAAGTTAAACCTGTGGAGCATTGTTAGGTGGTGCCACATGGCCATTATAAGGTACTAGTTTCCTGTGTTGCTGCCTGTGTGGTACAGGATTTTTAACTGTGCCAAACTGAGAAATGCAAATGGGTGCTTTGTCGGTGTGCCTATAGGTTCATTGGTAGGTACTAGGCTATCGGCCCTAGGGCCTATACAAGCCCAGCCAAAAAGATACCTTGGCTTTTGCCACCCAAGAAAATTATTTTCCTGTGCCACTGTCGAGCAGAGCCACAGAAGTGATCCCCGGGGTGAATTTCCTATTTCCCAATCAATCATCAAGATTTTTCTTGAAGAGTGCTAATCAGGAGCTTTGTTTGATATAGATAGGTAGTTTATTCCAGAGTATGGGAAGTCTCTGGGACAGGAATCTATCCCTTCGGCATGTTCTGTTTATTGTGGTTACAAGGTTTGGGTCCCTAGAGCGTGTAGCTCGGAGGGATTGGGATTTCTTTAAGTGGAGCATGTCCAACAGCTCTGGGTTTGACAAAGCTCTGCATGTTAGGCAGAGATCACCTCTGAGTAGGCGATATGTGACGGAGTAAAGCTGGATTTTTTTTAGATGTTTTGCGTAGGGCATCTGTTTGAGGCCGGTAATCCTCTTTGTGAGATATTCCTGCAGCCTTTCCAGATGTTGTAGATGTCTTGTGAGGTACATACCAAAAGGGGCGTTGTACTCTATACTGGGTCTAATGACTGATGAGTAGAGGGGAGCAATGACCTCTTTTTTTCTGGATGAGAAACCTTTTGTGATCAGATGTGCCACGTGGCGATGTGATTATTAAAGCTATGCTGTTCAGAAGTGGGTATCTGATATGTGTAGATAAACTTTTTGAAAGTTAAGTAATAAGAACTGTTGTTCTGAGAATATATGTGCTTCTTGATCATTGAGTTAGTTCTCTATGTAATGCAACTGGGCATAGGGGTACTACTGAATGTCTATAAAAGGGATCACTATCAAAAAGTTGAAAATCAAAAAAAAAATGTACTTACCTGATCAAACTGACATTCCGAATTTGGCAATGTCACTTTAACGGAATGTCACCTCAACTTCTGCATTCAACCAAATTCGGAATGTTAGTAGGTGACATCATGCCCTCAGGTATTTGTGGTGAAGCCACTATACAAATTGTACATCTACAGCACAAGTGTTTACAGTTTTGCAGGGGTGCAAGCCTCCATGTGCCCCCCACACCCCTTCAAATTATATAGTCCAACTCGGAAATCGCACTACAGTGAGGAAGAGGGTAAAATTCTAGATCCCCGCTATAGTACGATGTGTTATCAGAACTTTGAATGCACATTAGCAAATGTACACTACCATTCACTAATGTGCATTTGAACATTTTCAGAACGGCATTATGGAAACTGGAAAAGACTTATTTGTCCATTCCAGTTTTGTGTAAGTTGCATTTCACATTTTGATAGTAAACCTATAAAAACTCATAATGTTTGTTGCTTGATAATACTTTATTAGGTTAATCAGAGTAGGGTAAGGGCATCAGGTTACACTGTAGTATATATAAGAGGATAGAGGGCTTGTCGACTGTGAGAGCCATGCATTTGTGCCTAATATTAAGGGAAATGCATAACACAAAGTTAGTGCCTTAGCACTTCCAGATTAAAGTGGGCTGTTATACCCCTTTTCCAGTATCAGATCTGATTCCATGGTTTGGTAATACAGTTTATATGTGCGCTTGCATTTACTACAAAAGGTGACATAATGAAAATAGTACTCAAAGGTGTACAGACGTTGAAGAACGCGATGCAAGGGGAAAGGAGATGACTTCCAGGGCTGGACGTTTTTGTCTTTTATGCTCTTCACAAGGCTTTATGTGTCATTGCATGCTTGGCTTGAGAGTAAGACCATTTTTGGACTTCCGTAACTAATACATTCTTATATGATGCATATAAGTCGGTATGTTGGTGATAAGTATAACACCAGGGGGCAGGTGAGGAGATCGAAAGTGTTACCAGATGTTTTTTAATAGTGGATAATGATATACATATATTTTGTTGATGCATGTTCATCTGAGATGATTTTGCTTGACTTTTTTTAAATCTAGGTTCATTCTACTGCACTTGGTTACATTTTATGAGCTGGCATTGCACTTTTATTTTCACTTATTCCCATTGTAGCAAGGCCAGCTTGATAGGGTCAAACCCTGCCACTGGGGGTGTTCAATAGAGACTTGCCCCTCAGCAAAAAATGCTTTTTTTAATGTTTTTTTCCACGTTACACTTTTCAGTCTTGAAACATCAGTAAAATGTAACTTGTAGTTGCATTTCTTGACCAAACATAAGAAAACCCTGGATAACAGTACAGCCATATTATATCTGCCTTTCAGGAACAGAGAACGTGTATAGACTGGAAAGTAAGTCATGCTTTGATGAAGATGCACAATAACAAAGATAATTTTCTGGTTACATGTCCTATATTTGAACTTTTTACTGAGAAGATTGCAACAAATTATAAATGTGAAAGAGGGAGGGAAATAATTTTGTTGCTCGAGTTTCATTTTAATGTGTCAGTAGAATTGCCAAGTAGAGTACAATTAATGTTCTGCTTGGTGAAGGATTACAAAATGTATTCACACCCAGCTTCAACATTTACATAATGAATAACCAGCTACTATCTCCTAGTCAACATGGCTTTCGCCCAGCCCACAGTACCACTACTGCTCGCTCATCATTTCTAAATACAGTTAACCAAGCTCGCAATGAAGGCAAACTAGTTTCTTCCCTTTTCCTCGATTTATCTAAGTCTTTTAATACCATCTCTCACTCCCTTCTTTCTCAAAGCTTTCTGCACTGGGTATATCTCCTCCAACACTACTCTGGTTTACTAACTATCTGTCCAATAGACAACAATCCGCTAAATGGCAACACTCCTTCTCACAGTCCCTAGATACCCCTACAGGGGTTCCTCAATGCTCCATACTAGGGCCTCTACTCTTCAGCATTTTTGTCAATGACTTCCATTTCTGTGTTAACAACTCAGTTATTTAGTATGTGGACAAGTCAATAATAATGTGTACTGCCAATACCATACCCGAATTACTAACACTTAACCTAACAGGCCTTCTCATCCACAGAAATATGGATAACTAACAACCATCTTGCCCTCAATCCCAACAAAACTAAACTTCTTCTCTTCACCCCTAGGAAAACCACCCCAATAAACAAACCAGACTTTACCATCTATTCACTGAACAAAGCTGTCCTAGAAGTCATCCCATACACAGAATTACTAGGTGTTACCATAGATGAAAATTTAACTTTTGACCAACACATTCACAATAGTGTCAAAAAGACCTACCAAAAACTTGGCACCCTCTATAGACATAAACACTTCTTAAACCATTCAGCTAAGCAAACTCTCGCCTCTACTTTCCTAATAGTTTATGGTTCCCACTTCTCACCAATATACAATCCTCCCTAAAAACTAAAATGGAAACCTTCTATAATAAGATCACCAAATTTGCAAGTAATGCTACATATCCCTCCCATCACTGTTCCTGACTACACAAACTAAAATGGCTCGAACTACCACAGTACCTTACCTACCAACAACTAACTACAGCTCACAAAGTAATCTATAAACCTTTTGACTGCCCATCTCTCTGGTACATTCTAACACTGTACCATCCAAATAGACCCCTTAGATCTGAAAATTAAACTTTACTGCTTGTTCAAAAACCCAAGCTCTCTGCTAGCCAAATCTTTACTCCTCCTGCATATCCAAACTTTTGAACTCGCTCCCATCACCACTTAGATCCACTAAGGATGCTAGCTCCTTCAAAAAGGCCCTTTACATCTGTCTAGTCAATGGCACTGTTCGTGCTCTAGATCCAACCTCCCATAACCTGACCTTTCTCATACTACCACTTCTCGCACACTTCAGTAACTGTTTTACTATCGTCCTCAGATTCTCAACTTTATTATTTCATTTTATTTCATTATTTTTCTCTTTTATCTACACAAATACAGCCCACTGTATATATTTCATTTTTGCTAGTATGCTGCAAACTCCTACTGTCTATCTAGTCACTGTATATTGCTATTAATTCTTACACAAGTGCGTGCCTATTTTATTCTATCTGTAAAAACTCCTTAATTATTTCATTTTACCATCTTTTGTTAATTATATTTCTGTAATTAATTCGATTCTGTAATGTCATGTTTATTGGAGCTTTTCTCCGCAGGCCTCCACTGAAAATGGGCTCATTCTGGCCCAGTGGACTTTCCTAGTAAACAAATGTAAATAAATAAATAAATGAAAACATTTATGGAATCAGTCTATGGGGTTATCATAAACTGAAGTCTGAAAAGTACAGTTGTGTAAAATCTTACCGTAACAGTAGATGTCCTTATCTTCACTGTTGGAGTATTTGTTATAGAAGGGATGTCCAGCCCTGGACAGCCCGATGCTTGGCCTGTATATAAAAGCCTAAAAGAGATCTTGTTTGTGCAGTGCATCATACTCATGCTCCACGCATAGAACATAAGGCATAAAAGGGATGCATGGCTGCAACTACCTAGAACTGAATTGTCCTAGAAGAGATCCACGCATAGAACATAAGGCATAAAAGGGATGCATGGATGCAACTACCTAGAACTGAATTGTCCTAGAAGAGATCCACGCATAGAACATAAGGCATAAAAGGGATGCATGGATGCAACTACCTAGAACTGAATTGTCCTAGAAGAGATCCACGCATAGAACATAAGGCATAAAAGGGATGCATGGATGCAACTACCTAGAACTGAATTGCCCTAGAAGAGAACAGTCACAGTAGGAGAAAAAGGTCCACGCACATCCAGAAGGAAATAATGCAGAATAAACAAGAGGGAGGGCGGTAGTGAATATTGCAACATTGAAGGGCGGGACATCTACTGTTATGGTAAGATGTTACACAACTCTATGTGCTTCTATAGCACAATTGCAGTATTTGTTATAGAAGGGAGAGTAAAAAAGATCAAGAAACAGAGTGGGAGGTAAAAGACTGAGAAAAACCCTCAACAGACCCACAAAAAATGGTTTTAGCAAAACCTGTTCATGCCCTAGAAGCCATATCCAACTTATGCTTAGTAAAGGTATGCACTGAAGAACATGTAGCAGCTTCAAGGATGGAATTGGTGTCCAACACCTTGAAGAAGGCACCAGAAGCGACAACAACCCTAGTGGAATTACCTCTAACAGAAGTTGACAGAAATTTACCATAAAAAAAAATAACAAAAGGAAATGGGCATATGGGCATAGATATCCAGGAGGAGATGGTTTGCTTTGAAACAGCCAAACCCAAAGACCTGGGATGAAAGGAAACAAAAAGCTGATCAGACATACAAATAGTTCTGGTTTTATCCAAATAGTGCCAGAGCTGTCTGTGCGAATCCAAGGTATGCAAGACCCTCTCACTTTGCAGACTGAGGAGAAGGGGAAAAAAGAAGGGAGGTGTACTGATTGATTCACGGACAACTCATTTACTACCTTGGGGATAAAAGAAGAATTACTACAAAGTGACTCCCTGTCCCTGTGAAAAATGAGGAATGCCCATAAGGGCCTGGAGCTCAGAAACCCTCTGAGCAGAAGTAAGAGTCAGCAACAAAACAGTCTTCCAGGTACAATGCTGTAAAGAAACAGAATCTATACACTGAAAAGGAGCCTGAGTCAATTTTTCTAAAACAAAATTAAGGTTGCAAGGAGAAGGAATAGGTTTTCTTGCAGTCCTAATGTGTAGTGTGCCTTTAAGAAATTGTTTGAATTCAAAATGAGAAGTCAAAGGAGGATTCAAGGGCAGAAAAGCAGAAATGGCTGATAAATGGGCCTTCACAGAAGAATAAGCCAAGCCAGACTTGAGCAACTCAGACAAATAAGAGAGGACCAGAGGGACCACCACTGAAAAAGGGTCCTAGTTACAAGCATGGCACTAGACCGAAAATCTTTTCCATTTGGACATATAAGATTTTCTAGTTGAGGGTTTCCTTGCATCCTGTAAAACCTTGAGCACATTCTCAGAAAAGAGGTTCCTGAAAGGGATCAACACCCTATCACCCACAATGTCAGTTGCTTTATGGACAAGTGGGGATAGATGAGAGACTGCCTTGTCCTGTGTGAGGAGATTCAACCAGTGAGGTTACTTGCAATGATTGCCCCTGTCTAGATACATTAAGAGGGTGATCCAGTGCTGTCTTGGCCAAAAGGGAGTCACTAGCAAGATTTTTTGGGAGTCCAGCTGACTATACTGCAGGACTCTTGGAATTAGAGGAATAGGAGGGAAAGTATAAAGAAACCTCCCCTTACAAGGAAAGGAAAGGGAATCCATAATCCATGCCAGATGGCATGGCACTCTAGAACAAAAGAGAGAAGCTGCCTGTTCAGATGAGAGGCAGAAAGATCTATCTGAGCAGTACCTGACCAATGAACAATATCCAGAAACATGTCTCTGTGAAGCATCCATTTGTGAGCCTGTGTTTTGGACCTGCTCAGAGACTGTGCCACAAGGTTGTGCTTTGATGGACTATAAACTGCCTGAAGAGTTAATTAATAATGGAGAGCCATTTCCCAAGCCTAAAGCGTCCTCCTGCAGAGGAGGTAAGATTTTGTGCCCTCCCCCCGCTTGTTGGTGTTATCTGAGTATAACATAAAGGGGCCTGGAGGAACTTGTGGTGAAAAGCCTGAAGGGCCAGAATCACAGCTCTCATCTCATTGATGTTGCTATGGTCTGACTTCTGATGGACAGGGTAAAGACCCTGAACCTTCAGGTGACCAACAGATGCCCCCATCCCATGTCTGAGGAATTGGTGAACAGCCCTTGAGAAGAGACTGAAAGGGCCAGCCTGGGTTGAGACCAAACTGTTGAAATCACCACTCGAATTCCTTTTTGAGACACGAAGGAGAGGTACACTGAAATCAAGTGAAGCGTAAGCATACAAAAAGAAGGATCTTGAGAAAGGTGTTGAGCCAGGAGGGATCAAAATAGGTCTCCACTGCCCTCATTTCGAGGAACTAGGAACATCCTGGAATGAAAACACCTTCCCACTTGGGAAGGGAGGAACAGGTTGAACAGTCCCTTGGTTCAAAAGGGACCCTAGAACCTCTGGGTAATGAGGAAGTTGCTCTAGAGGAGGTTGAGGAATCCCTGAAAAAGGAGGGAGAGATTTCCATACCATGAAGTAACATTGACACACAATAGAAAGAAGTCAAGAGTCAGAAGTGATGAGACACCAATTTGGAAGACAAAGGGAGAGTCAGGGGGACAAAGGAACCTGGTCTAAAGGAAGGGGGGCATGAACTGTCAAAGAGAAGCAGGCTTATCAGATAAGAGGCTTCTGGGCCATAGAAATCTGAGAAGCCTTAGCTGAGGGGACCCACCTCCTACCCTTCCTGCCCTTAGAGGCCTGGCAGGGTTGCCTGCTAACAAAAGCAGATGTAGAAGGATAATTCCTTTGGAACTTGAGATGAGAGACAAAAATATGATTAGTGTCTTGCAAGGCTTTGCCTTTCTCTTGAAGAGACTTAAACATGTCAGCAGCAGCAGTCTCAAAAAGTTGTGTAGTATCCAAAGGAGCATCCAACAACTTGGTCTTAATATCCTCAGGAAGAGACTGGAAATGAAGACAAGAATAATGCCTCAAGACAGATCCAAAATCTGCCACCCTAGAAGAGGCGTCAGCAGCATCATAGCTATGCTTAATAGAGTGGTGAGCCACTTGAGAAGCAGAACCCAAAGAAAATAAGGTAGAGGATTTGCCATCAGAATCAGGCAGGGCAGAGATAACCTGACAAGCCTGAGAAATCAAGGCTAGAGCATACCTGGTTATGTGGGTTTGGTAATTAATAGCCCTAAAGGCCAAAGTAGAAGCAGTGTAAACTTTCTTACCAGTCATCTCCATTGCCCTACTGTCCTTATCAGAAGGCAAAAGTTTGGAAGGTTTGTCAGAAGTGACTGACACCACAGCAGGATAAACAGAAGGACATTTTAAATAACACTAGACAATCCTCAGGAACCTTATAGAACCTATCAGGTTTCTTGGGAACAGGAGGCTGAGAATCAGGAGACCTGGAAGCAGCAATGAATGTATCTAACAAGGCACCCTACACAGGAGAAACTGCTGATGGTTTAGGAGTATCCACCTGAAGCAACTCATGATATTGTCTCTGAATATTTGACACTAAGAAGAATCCCAAAGAATTCCGTCATCTTAGCAATGAGCTCCCAAAGGGCAATTCCTCGAATGTAGACTCAGGGCTAACAGACTCATCTTCATCAGAACCAAAGGCAAAGGCATCTGTGAAAAATAGGACAAAGACCCCTCACCAGACAGTGAATCCTCATCCAAGGAATCTGGTTCCCTAAGCCACTTAGAAGGCTTAGAGGTCCAAGGAGGAGTAAGTACTGCAACCCACTGAGGAAGCTTTAGAGCCATTAAGGCAGAGAACAAGCCCTGAGCAAACTCTTGCTATTCCCTTTGAGGATCCATAGTACAGACTGAAACATGCTTCAGTTTTTTTCTTTTCTTAGAAAGGACATCAGTCATAACAAATACCAGAGGTTCTGACCCTTGGCAAGATTTTAGAAGAGACCCCAAAACTTCCACCCTGGCCAGTATCTGTAGAATCCTTCCAGGACCCTCCAAGATAATTAACCATGGTTCCCCCTCAACGTGCAGAGCAGACACTGGAAAAAACTCAGAGGGCATGTGAAAAGATGGATCCATGCTGGCCTCCTGTGGGGTCAAGGCAGAGGAATCCAACATAAACACTGAGTGACCCACAGAGCTATTACCTGCTTCGAGAGATGGAGGCTGGACAGCTAAACAATCCAGCCAAGACTTCTTGGCCTTCTTCTTACCTAGTGGCCTTCTTCTTACCTAGTGGGTGCATCACAGGGTTAAAGGATTCTGCCATGGTACCCTGGGCTAACTGTCTAAGCCACTGGTTTTCAAGATAAATGGCCAGGGAAGACAAAACAACTTTTGAGTGTCTTGGGCACAACTGCCTTACAGATGGTGCAAGAGGTATGGTTGTGGGAGGCACCCAAACTAAAAATAAACTGTTTGTGACAATCCTTATGGGGTATCTGCCTCCCACACTGACATTTTCCCTTCTTGGATGACATGAACTCTAGGTAGCAATATAAAATACAATATAAAATAAATATAAAATACAAGACCAAGAAAGTAAAGAAAAAAAAAAAACAATGCGGTACTAATCTGGTGTTGCTAAGTATTAAGTACAGCAACAAAGTATTCAAACCAAAACAGAGTTCAAACTGATGGCAAAAGAAGTTCTAGGGAGTTGCGACTGTATGTTCCTCTTATGCCCTACATTTTTTGTGGGGAGTTTTTGTGGGGAGCATAAATGTGGCTTACAGAGCAAACAAGATGTCTTTTGAGCTTTTTTGTACTGGCCAACCATCAGGCTGCCCAGGGTGGTACATCACTTCTATAGTGAATATTGCAACAGTGATATAGAAGGACATCTATAGATCTCTTTTATTGAGCTGAACCTGTGTTTCCAAGGCTCAAAGAGGTATGCTTGGGGAGTGCGCTATTGAAAAGGAGCATGTACTTGACTGATAATCACATATATGAAGAATAATAATCAATGATTATGCCAAAGATGTGTAAATTTTAGGGCAAGGACAATGGTGCATCAGTCATTATAGAAAGTCACTACTATAATGGTATCATTTTTGAATTTAATGTACGACTTGATTCCATGTGTTTATGAATTTCATGGATGCAAAGATGTAATAAATCAATTTTTATTTAAGTTGTTGCTATATATGATGTGCAGAAATTAAAAACTTCACACAGCAGAGTAATTGTAAGCTGCCTGTTCTGCATAACTATAAAATGCTTTCAGTCTTAAGTAACAAAGAAAATGTGGGTGCACTGCTCTTTCAAAGATTCAAATGTTAGTTGGTCCTTTTACAAAATGAATAAGTGTTGTAGTTTGACCTGCACAATCACAGACTTGTTGGGTTGGGAGAGTGGCTTCCTATGATACTTATGATATTGGGAAATGGTATTGAAGTTTAGGTGGAATGTATTTATAACTGTAGCTAAGATGCAGTTAAAAACTGTTCCATAAAACCTTAAACTATCAAAATTAAAAGGTCTGCAAATGGTCATTTGAGATTACTGTATCACCCTGGTAAACAAATGTAAAATAAAAATAAAATGGAAGTCTAGAAATGGTGATCTGATTATACACATTGTTGCATGTCGTCTTGGTCAGTCTGTTAGGTAGGGTGAAATTATGTTTTATTTTAAGTAGTTCATTTGATTTGAATTTGACAGCTTTGTAATAATATAATTTTATACCTTGATGGCAATAGAAATGGAGAAATTCTGACACCTCCATCGGAATACATGGATAAAGTCTTGACTATGACCTATGTATCACATGTTCAGTCTACAGCTTACACACCTTCTTGAGGTCACAGGCAGGGAAAGGACTGATGAGGCATTGCCTGATTGTCTTTCTTTTGGGGGGAGAGACTTGAAACCAAATGATGGGCCACTTCTGTAGTTCTGGTGGAAATTTAGAACTCAACATGACTGTTAGGTTAAGATGAGGTGGGTGAATCTAGAGAGGGCATTATCATGCAATGGTCCTGGATGGGGAGACACCTGGAACTATGCAGGACTGATCACCTTAGCTGTCAAAGATTGGAAAAGTAGGACCAATGTTAATCTACCTCTGCCTGATGGCTTACTGGCTTACTCATCCCCCTCTATTGACTCACCAACTTTTGGACTAATGACAGTTAAGAGGGTAGGCTGCTGACCACAGCCTAAGGTAAAATGGGCTATCAGAATTAGGATCCTAGGTTGAAAGAGTCGGGTGCTTGTAGATCATGGAGTATATTGTACCTAGTCGGCCACTATAGCTAGATGGCACATGTATATCAGTTACTGAGCATGTGCAAGATCAGTGCCATTTTGTATAGTCAGAGTGAATGCAGTCATGAATAGAGATGCACATGCGAGTGTGTTTGAAATAATAAGTGAGTCAGTTAGCTTAAGCATGTTCCAATTACAGTTCCTGATGTGTTTATGTACAGTAAATATTTTGATCCTATTACAACGCTTTATCGTCTCTTTTGAACACATGAGACAAGCAATAGTGCTTACAAGGCGCACCGCTGCCACAGAAGAACAGCTCAACTTAGAAAAAATAACTCCTGACAAAAAATCATAAACAGGTGAGCTTTGAGGGACAACTGCCCAATGAGGTTGAGTACAAGGCTGTAACTCACCCAGTAGTTGTGAAAAATAGTACAATGATGATCTGACCTCAAGTTAGAGAACTAGGTGCTATGTTTTATGAGCGTAAGTAGGATTTGTTGCACTTAACAGGAATATAGGTGCATATCTAAATGACTGGAAGTCTGTCAAGTTGATGAATTGTGAAATTTTGTACAAGCAATACATCACCTTGTTGACACTAAAGATCTGGGGAGATTGGAAAGAAATCATTTTGAAATTTACAAATCATTTTGAAATTTACAGAAAGATGGATTATGTGAAGCAGCAGTTAGTATCAATGAAAGAATGCTTTGAGAAGAAATTTGAGAGAGGTTGGTGTATCTGAAGGTGAAGAAGGGCTTGATTTGTGGGCTTCTGTTAAACAACTTGGTTTATTTTTTTTCACTGTTTCAGTTATCTTTTTTTAACACCTTTATTGAATTATCACTTATCATAAGCAAACATATATATGT